>NC_079168.1:40575127-40730127 GCF_947568905.1 Ostrea edulis
CAACAACTTGGTCTGCTTTTAATCTCAGTTAGCAGCATAAACGCAGATCTCACTACCGTTGGCTACATGCCAATCGTACAAGCACCAGCTCGTGAAAAGGATACGCTTTAAAACACCGCAGTACAGAAATGCATGTACATATCTGACCGTCTTGGTCAACGGCATACTGTATTGGTGGTTGATCAAGCTCTGGTCAACGGCATACTGTATTGGTGGTTGATCAAGCTCTGTACTTCAAATTACTGGATTATAAATGGTCAGCTCCAAAGTACACACACACACACATACACAGAGAGAGAGAGAGAGAGAGAGAGAGAGAGAGAGAGAGAGAGAGAGAGACTTTTGCCACGAATGGGTGGTGTCCATATTGCTATGAACTTTATGAAATGTATAGGATCATATGATTGGCTCTGGTCTGCATGAACTATATGGATGGAATGTGAATTGCTTGGGCTTGTTGCTGCTCAAAATGTTCTAGGAGGAAAGCATTATAGCTGTGGCATTAGAGCCCACAAAATCACTGCCCAGGCTGTCTGAAAGATTTTATTTCCCAGCTTCTTGTCATTCGTATCTACCAAGGATGTAAATAATTCACAAATATTGAATGATATTATGAATGAGCAGAAAGACATAGGGTCTAGTGTAAAGTACTTGCAGAATCCCGTATTCAGGGAATATTTTTCCCGAGAGGAAATTGACAATCCAAATGTACTCTTTTGGTGGTCATATCAGGACTTGGTGTTCATTCTCTTGGAATTTACTAAATCGGAAAGAGAAGGGTTGTGGGATTTATATTTAATTTTTTCCATTCATTGCTCCCTATCCTATTCGTTTATCCTATTCGATCATATAAACTATGCTAGGTAGGGTAATATTTATCTTGCTGATTGTCACAATTGTCGTATGAAGTTTTTGGAGAGTTCCAGCAAGGCAGATTTGTTGACAAAAGAAGTTTTGGAACATTTAATGAAGTTGATCCAGATCAAAGTCAAGAATGGCTAAACGCTGCAGGTAAGAAAGGCGGCGACATAGTGGGGATCACGAGGACTCCTTCTGCCCTTAGTAGATGGTCTCTTTCCTACAGCTTATGATCGCTTATAGGTCTTCTAACCAGAGATATGTACGACGTGAATCCAGATGATATACTTACCCACAAGGAGGCATCAAGAGTCGCCATGTCCTTGATTCACGATTTGAGGATTGCCTTGTTGATGCAATGTAAAGGTTTAGAGTACTTCACCCTTCCTACGAAAGAGATCAGTTAATCAATGTGGTCACAAAAGACAAAACTACTAATCTCGTTAGAGATTTAAAACACAAAATCCAGCGCATTTGGGTCAAATACAGGGGTGGGTGGGGGTGGGGGATGTTGCTACAGATCGTTTAATTCGGAACAAAGAAACAGGTACATTAAACGTTCCTTTGCATCACATTTTGAAAAAAAAAATCTGTTAAATATTTGAATCTTTATACAAGGTACAAGTTATTCTTAAAACTGTTGAAAAAAGTAAAATATCTAAGGCTGACAGAAACATATTGCAAAGACTTGTCATCGCATACCAGGGTATATAGCAGGGAGGAAGATAGATTTGGGGCGAATACTGAAGCATGGACTTCTCTCAGTGCCTATTTCAATTGCTGATACAAATGGGTCTTTAAAATCGGAAACAAGTCAGTTATACAAAATGAACTTCTAAGGGATGTTGATGTTGGGGTGCGAGTTGAAAATGAAAGTTCTCAGACGATTTCGTTTCAACTGTTTTCAGAAAAGGAAGCAATTTTTCTAGAGTCGATGTTCTGTTTGATTGCTACAATCAATAAAACGATCAATAAATTCTGGAACACGTAATCACAGAGCAAAAGGGCACCGACTAGTTGGAAGAATTATAGAAAATAGGGACGTTCCTCTTCCAACTAACCTCGTTGATTTCCTATCTTGAAAACAAAAAAGACCTTCCAGCCCTGCTATCTGAAGAAATAATTCTCCAGGCGCATATGGGAAAACCGTTCTTACCGCCGAGGGGTTTAATTTGCAGATGAAGATGTTGTGAAATGCAATGCTGATATGTTAGACATATCTACGCTAAAGGCGACACATGAAGAGGCAGACACAAGAATAGTTCTTCATGCCATATACTGTTCTCAAGTATCCATGTGCACCTCTGTTGGCATACTAGCATCTGACACCGTTGTCTTATTGCTATCATATCATTCTTTTCATTAAAAAATAAACACTTGTGGATGATTGCTGGAACCTTTTCAAAGCCTAAAAAACATCCCTGTCCATGTTGTTGCCATGTGGAGAAAAATTTCTCTTCTTCATAGTTACGCAAGCACTTGGTAGCATTTCATACACTGACAGGATGTGACACAACATCTTATTTCTATGGTATATCAAAAATATATTCCCTGAGGGTGTTCAGGGATAACTGTCAACCAATCAAAGGCTTGGGAGAGGAAAAATTAGCTGATCAAAAAATGAAAATGTGAAAAGTTTGTAAGTTGTATAACCAAGAATCAGTTTCCACTGACACAGTTCAGAACGCATTATTTGGGTAATCAAAAAGCCCGGAGAATATATGCCTCCGAATAGCGATGTCTAACGCATGCATACATTTAAAGAGAGCATACTACCAGGCATTGGTATGGAGATAGACAAATATTTGTAGGCCTGCATTACCATGTCCAACTGAAATGGGGTGGAGGTTGAATGATGGTTGTTTTGGTGCCTATACTTATGACCTTGCACCGGATTCCAGGGGCTTGTTTAGAGTTGATAGCTTGCAACTGCACCACGGGTTGTAGAACAGAAAG
Source organism: Ostrea edulis (assembly GCF_947568905.1). NCBI lineage: Eukaryota > Metazoa > Mollusca > Bivalvia > Ostreida > Ostreidae > Ostrea > Ostrea edulis. The sequence continues at coordinate 40,577,942 of NC_079168.1, forward strand.
ATGTGGATGCAAACATACTAATCTACAATGTATGAACCTTTGGGAATGCAAAATTCTGAACAAAGAATGTAGAAATTATAGGTTTAAAAACTCCAGAGAAAATTCGAATTTGGGGAGGAAACAGGTTAATTTTATAAACTAAGTGTTCCATTTCTAGTTGCTAGTTGCATTATTGCATCCGATTTATATGTATGTATGTGTGTGTGTATGTATGTGTGTGTGTGTGTGTGCGTATGTGTGCGTGTGTGTGATTATTCAGGCATCATTTCATCGTTTGAACGGTATTAATTAGATGTCAGCCATTTTGAATCTCTATTTCAACCTTCTTAACGTCTTTTTCATTACGGCCAGCATATTTTTTCAGAATCTGTACATATACTCGAATTAGGTGAAAAATCCATGCTGGACCAAATAATAATTATTGGTCATTTGAAGGTTTATGTAAATCGGACCAGACTACCATGGAAGTCAGCATTTGAACGGAAAATTTAGTGATAGTTTTTATCATGGTATTTACATACTTAGACGGTAAGTAATGCAGCAGTAAAAGTGAAACAGAGTTGCTTTAACAGTCAAATCACTTATTTGAAGCGAACGGCAGTGTCAACTAAGTGCGCATTAATTGCTGAATGTAAATTTCCAGAGGACTGCTCCGAAATTCGGTGAAGACGTTAGTCAAATTATCCAGCCTTGCCGAATCTCAGTCGAGATTACGGTCAAGGTAGCTCAGTGGTAGAGCGTTCGCTTTGTAAATGGTAGGTCGGGAGTTCGAGTCCCACTCGTGCCATGTTCTCGTCAAACCTAAAACGTAGGTAGTGATTGCTCCTTCACCAAACACTCGGCATTTAGAAGTGAAAATCACTGGTCTTTCAGATATGACCTTATAAACGGAGGTCCTGTGTTGTAGTAGCCGTTGACATTAAGAACCGTCACAGCTACGGTGAAATGTTTTGAGGGGACTTAAAATAAACAACCAACCATCCAACCAAGCAACCTTATGTTGGATTAAAAGAAATATGCATGTACCATATGAAAATCGCTGATTGAATTATCAATTTTACACTGATGCTTGGTTGAGTACATATTAGTATACAGACATACCGCGTGTAAATGTATATGTGACGGAAGTATTACTTTCAGAGTTTCATTTAGTTTTTTGTCGATATCTTTGAATACGATTGGTTTTATTCACTGACAGTATATGCATGGACTTTCACAGATTACACGTAATCATTGATCATATAAATGTGACGATAAAACAAAGCGTTGTCCTGATATTTGATCTAAAACATTTTTGTTACGCAATCCTTTGTCTTTTTAGGCTTTTATATAGAAGAAAGTCCACTAGTAGTGAAAAGGTTACCTGTAGGTGTCCAATAAGTTGACAATTGCTGTCCATTATTTTTAAGAATGGACAGATACTGTCTGTTCTTAAAAACAATGGACAGAAGTTGTCAACTTATTGGACAGTGCCAGGTAAACCCAATAACTTAGTAGACGTCTACAGGTAGGTTGAAAATAAGAGAAAGGCAATACATTTGTCAAAGAGATACAAATTTAATTTTGAATTCCCTACAAATAAGAATAAACACAGATATCGGAAAAATCACTGAAACACTTAAAAACGATATTTCCCTTTAGTAGAATTCTCTGCTTCAACTCGTAAGATTCATACTTTTTTAATTCCATTGGCCATTACTATATCGCATCAAAACTTAAATTTAAAAGACATATTTCCATACTGTATTTGAATTTCGCTGGATTCAAAGGCACATTCCAAAACTTCTTCACAACGCTTTTTTATGTGTTCTTTATTAGCATATCCTAATTCTGAATTATTATTTTCGCTTTCATGAATAATTTCATTTCACGAGATAGGCGTATTGGGTTCTTTTGGCTGGCGTTAATTACCTCATCCAAATATTCGTAAATACAATGACATGTCCATTCTATAAGAGAAAGAACTGTCATTGTCTGATCAAAATTTGGCTCCATAACTTTCTCACCCTCCATATCCAGAATATAACACATATTTGCAGTACTTTCACTAAAATCCTTTTAAAAATATTTTGATTGTGCAATGAAAATGCTCTCCCCATCAGAGGAAGACATGTTGATATGTTCAGTACTATAGAAAGAGTGAATATAAAACCTGCAGTAGAAGACTACTCACCTGACACTGTCCAATAAGTGAACAAAAGAAACAGAATTCTACGCAAGACTGGTTATATTGTCAGAATATTCAAAATAGCTTTATTCATAACTATCATTGTCAATGGGTTTACCAGAGTCTGTCCATTCTTAGAACAAAAGATGTAAAGTTTTAAGTAGGATATAAGGCTCAAACTGTCCATTCTGTAAGAGAAAGAACTGATCTCGGCCCTACGGGCCTCGATCAGTTCTTTCTCTCACAGAATGGACAGTGTTTAACTTACATCCTTTACATAGACACACGGTTATGCCAAACTTGCCCCGATCGTCTAAATTGTGTTGAGGTGTTTGATAATACTAGAAAGTGTACAGTGGATATATTTGTTTCCATGTAATCCTGAATTAATGATTTCTTCCGTAACCATATGCTTTCCTGCGAAATATATCCATTAATTGAGATATTATGTAAAAACGAATCTCAACCATCTATATTTTCGCTTCTATTGCCTACACCCTGGTCACAACATAGCCTACACCCCGGTCACAACATAGCCTACACCCCGGTCACAACATAACCTACACCCCGCATGTGAGGTATACATGTACTCGATGTGTTAGTACTTAATTGTTCCGTGTTATAAAGAGGAAAACCAAAACTGAAATAATTAAGGAAGGTACATGTAGCTCCTGAGCTTTTGAGCACAACTGTGCAGGATGCTACAACTAAGTATTTACTGGTTCAATACTGATCCCATCGGTGCAAACATATTACACATCTATTACTGAATACTATCCAGTTGAAAAAAAAATTGTGTAAATTCAAATTTTGAAAGGGTTTGGCAGGGAGTATATATCGTGGCGAAAGGATTGGTTAATCAGAAAGTTCTAAATCTGCATGATTTTACAGTTTCTGTTTCATCCAATATATCTTTTATTTTTATACCCCTATACGTGTATTCAGTTTTATGATTTATGATACAAGTAGTTTAGAGTGGGAACTGGTTGAAATGTTGTAATTTGTTAATTTGGTTGATAAACACCGATTCTTAAAATAATCTAACTTAATTTGCTCGAAAATTTGTATAAAAATTCAGTATTTTCGCCAGTAATTGAAAAATGTTATCTCTAACCCCCGTTTTTTTTTTTTTTTTTTAAAAAGTTCCATTTGAGATTTTAAGACAAGACTTTGTAATTTATGTGCAAGTTTAGAAATTTACATAACCCCTGATATGTCCTTTAAACTCTCAAATTCGATATCATAATTTTTTTCCGTGTCTCAAGTACAAAAAGGTCATTATTATTTCCTTTACTAGTTTTGAGTCTTTTTTATATCTGCATTGTTAGAAGACATGATTATGTATCTATTTTAAGTAATGATTGATTTGACATCAACAGACAAATGAAGTTTTTAAACGAATAAATCTTGAGTAAATTGTAAGTGCAAAAAGGTCATGTTTAAAACACTGTAGCTCATTGGCAAGCATTATGACCCCAGTTTTTCTTTTTAATTTCCTAATTCTCCATCAACGTAGACATCCAAAATACACTTCTCCAAAAATTGACAATGCTACAAATCTCAGGAGGATAAAAAATTCTACTTAGAAAATTATTTCAAACTGCACCATAATGGTTCGTTTGGATATTCTTTACAAGAAATGTTTTTAGATAATTTATGTTGAGCGAGAATGTTTGTTAATTTTGCAATAACTGTTTGTCAATTACATTGTGGATTGTAGCAAAACTACAAGAATTAGTATTTTCTGATGGTTATAAGGCAGTGTTGAAATAACAGATTGCGCAGTGTTGATATTCATTATGAATAGGGTTTTATTCGCTATATTGTGCTCACATTGTGAATTTTTTGCCTTATGCGGTACAGCCAGGCGACAAGCTGTGTTTCCATTGTAACACGGTGTATGTTAACAAGTTAACTGACTGTTGTATCAGCAGACGATCACAAAGGGGTGAAATTTGCCATTACGTGTTTGTTGATTAATCCTTTGTTAAAAACAGAAAGTGAGGATCGTAAAGGGTGCGCAATCACTCGGGCATGACCAAGGAAAAGAGAAGAATGATCAATACCAGTTCTTCTATATAAGATTAGAAAAATTATAACGGTAGTTCATCGAGTATGGAATACGTCCGTTTATTTCCCCATGTATTGGGAATTCTTGCCCTTGGTTTACTTGAATTTTCTTTTGGTGCCAGTGAGTATCCAAATATTAGTATATAGTTACCATGTACTCATCTATCGTATTTATAACTTGAAGGGGGTGGGTTATTTTTTTCCATTCCTATCTAAAAAGGTTCGCATCTGAGTTTTTGCAGTATTGACAATATTTTGGAAGTATACTTTTGATTTTTACATTGAAGGGGAATTGTGAAATCAAAATGAAACACTGGGGTCACAGTGCCTGTTATTAAGATACAGTGTCTTAAACTGTTAGCACTTAAAATGTACTTACGATTTTTTTGCATGAACCCGATGTTCTGGTGTCAACACAACATAAGAAACGCAATCAATTATTACATCAATTAGACACGAACTTATGTCTTATAATAATATAGATATACAAAATATTTAATGCTAGGATATTAGAAATATATAATGATGCACTTACCGGTAATATACGAAAAAAATTGAGAACTTAAAATACCATATTAGGACATATATTGTCAATTTTTAGATCTACACCTAGTTTACAAATTCTTGCCTTAAAATATAAAATGGAACTTTAAAAAGTGGGGTTTATCGATCAAGTTTTTGAATTATTGGTCAAAATACTAAATTTTCATACAAATTTTCGTATAAATTGATTTAGATGTTTTCAAGAATTGCTAATCTGTTTGGAAAAATGTCTTTACTACTTGTATCATAAATTACAAACTTGAAATTCACCTTTAGGGATATAATTATAATTATTGACGATATATTGGATAAACCAGAAACTATAAAATCGTGCAGATTTGGAACTCCTTGATTAAACAATCCTTACGCCACAAAATGTAGCCCTTTTCGAAACCTTTCAAATTGAAATAAAAATGTCATTTGGGTATATCTAAGTAATAAATGTATAATATGTTTGGACCAATCTAACAGAATTGAACTAGTACCTACTCGGTTATAGCACCCTGCGCAGTTGTGCCCAAAGGCCGAGGAGCTAATTTACTTAGAGCATGAAATTGTATAGCTTCTAAAGGCATGTTAACCTTTTTCAAAGAGCTTGCCTGCAAAACAATACAGTTGTTATGATGATAAATATTTTGTATGCGTAATGTATCATTTCCGGAAGATTTCTGTTATATTCCAGGCAAAAGAATCTAAATTAAGGATTACCTGTAGTGTTTCCAGAAATGATTATTCAATAAATAGAACATATACTCTGTATATATTCTACGATTGTTTTATTCTTGTGTTGTCATTTTAGACAAATTACCAAGTCTGAAAAGAGTGTAATCATGTCTGCATGAACTAGATCGTGCCTACATGGCAAAATTTATTTATCACTATCACTTAAATCAGAATAAACCATTAAACAAAAACAAAAATATAAATATTTTACAACTTACCATTTCACGTTGGTCGCGGGTTTACAGACCCTTTTTTCTCAATCGAAAACCCTACCTGAAAATTTGACCGATGTATCTAGACAATGTATATACTACTCTGTGAAAATTGTTTTTCATTCAACAGCACATTCTTTTAGTAATTACGTCTTCAACATACCATTGTTTTAACTGTAGCGACACTGTTTTTCATTGAATTTTATAGATAATAATAGTGATTGACTTTACTCATCGCATAATTCAACTTAAAATAGACAGAATTTGGTGCTGTTCATCTTGATAATATCTTCCGGCGAAGAAATACATCGATTTGATGCAATTTTTGCACTGATCCACGTCCGTTTCTGCTAACCGGTTACGGAAAAGGACGAGCGCGTGATCCGATTGTCGAGATCTATTTCAAGTGCGCGAGACATTCAAGGAATTCCGATTGTTTATTTCACCGTTTCTGGAACAACTCTATAGTTTTCATTTGGAGTACCTCGGACTTTTTCCGCTTGGAAGCAGATGATATGATTTTGTAAACAAATAAAGAAATATAGAAATGGGAGAGAGATCGTTGGAATCGCTAGCGAGGAGAATTGGAGAACATGAGGAATTGATCAAGTTGGTCAAAATGTAACAATAATTTTTATCCCTTAATGAGCCCTAAACTTCGCCATTTTCAAATATATAATAAAAAGAATACATGGTTAAAATCTGTATCGCACTCCAAATCAACCCTCGACCAATTAAAGGTGAAGATGACGAACAATATCAGTCCTTGGATACTATTGTAGTCTCGGGTTGATATGGAGTGTAATACAGATTTGACCATGTATTATTCTCTTTATAATTCGTGAGGAATGTCCCGAAGGATTTGGAATAAAAGTGCGTAAAGCGAACTGGGACAAATTGATGAACTATCGGAAAAGAAACCTATAGTACGAGGTCCAACACGTTCCTGGATAGTGACGGTTGTGTCATCTTAATGCGTTTATACTTACATACTATATACAAAAATGTTTCTTGTGAAATTCCACGTCAAAATAAGTTAGCTTCGAATGTTTTCACTTTAAAAAATTGAAACAATAGCGGTCTTCAAAGGTCGCGGACAGAGAAGAAAAAATAACTGAAGTAACAGAGGATAATTTAAACCCAGGTCGTAGATTTATTAGTGACATAAATGGTTTCCGATGGTGTGTTGGATTTCGGAGATGCTTCATGAAGTGGACCAGTCACAGTAGCTCCGTGGTAGAGCGTTCGTAATCAGGAGGTCGTGAGTTCGAGCCCTGCTCATGCCAGGCCGCGTCAAACATAAGACGTTAAAATAGGGAGTAATTGTTCCGTCGTCAAATTCTTGGCATTTGGAAGTGAGAATTACGGGTCTTTCCAATATGACCTTCAAACCAGAGGTCCCGTGTTGCGACAGGCGTTGGCACGTCAAAAAACCCTCACTGCCACGTCCCTGAACGCTAAGCATAAGTCTTCGATTACAGCTGGTGACGTCTCAATATAAGTGTAAAATTCTCGAGGAGACGTAAAAACAGTCAATATTTCAATTATGACATCGCAATATCTTGCGGGGTTTATCCCTGATAAGATTCTCATTACCTACCTGAACGAACCTGCGATATGTATTTATAACTACAATGTGTTTGAATATCTAATCTACATCCATTCGTTGATAATTACATTGGAAGTGTTCTTTTTATTTTCAACTTGTTAAATCAGCGATTGTTTGTACTTAGATTAAAGACAATATCCTGAGTGATAAATAGACAATATAACTCCATGTTACAGGTATCTGCAAAAAACAGACAAAAATTCTCCATTGTGGAAGCCATAGAATGCAGAGCAGTGATGTTCTACCAGCGGATAACAAAACCCAATGTAGTCTGAAGATTCCCAAAGACATCGAAGGCTTGATAATCAAACTCGTGAAACAAGACAGTGTATCTAAACCATGTATATATAGCAAGTCTTTTCGGGTGGTTACAAGGACAGGGATACCTCACGTAGAAGTTCGCGATGGATGTCGGGGAAAATTCAAAATCCGTTACCGCAAGAAAAGTAAGAGTTAGAATAGTTTCATCTACTTCATTTAACGTTTTATTTACATATGCAGTATTGTACAAACAATATTTTATGTTAACAATTGGACCCCATTTATTTTAATTTCTTAACTTATCACAATATAACATAGACTGTAGGAGAAAATGCGGACCCAATGCTGTGTGGAGAAGACGAAGAAGAGGACGAGGAGGCAAGTGTCGGTGCAAGAGAGGCTATCGTGGAAATCCAAGGAAAGGAGGATGCAGTGGTAAGTTGAGTGGCGCAAAGCATTTGTGATGCAGCACCGTCCATTTAAGTACTGACAATTGAAAGCTCAAATAGGTTCATGTAGCCATTTTTCCTCAAAAGTTTTCTATCTTTCAACACCATTCAAAGCATGCATCGTTGAAATATTGCAACGAGTGCAGTATTCATTTCTTATAGGTTCTTCAGGAATGGGGATTAAGCAGGATACTAACATGTATAGTCTGTTTGTCTATACCGATTTCTTACGACAAAGCTCGCAGCTTTGTAAATGTTTTATTTTTCAGCTTCTTGTGTGTGTCGAGCTTCTGGAGACCCGCATTATTCGACGTACGACGGACAAAAGATCCACTTCATGGGCATGTGCATGTACACACTGACGAGAACGTTGGGAAATAAACCCTGTGCTTTTAACATCATGGTGTCCAACGAAAGACGAAACAAGAAGAAATCGGTTTCCTACACCAAGCAAGTAGACGTCGAAATCGGTGGAATCTACGTCACGTTATTCAAGGGCAGAAAAATCCAGGTACATTCATTACGAACTCTCGAGACAGCGGCTACAGCCCATGTTTGGCATAGGTCAATGACCTTGTAATTCTTCAGGTCAAGTGTATGCATGTTTCGAAATATTGTATGATTGCTCCTTTGTGACGACAGTTGACATTTGAATTTGTTGATTGATTTCCTAGGTGAACGGAACAAATGTGGATGTGAGAAAGACTCCCTATAAGAAAAACGGCATTTTGTTGACGAGGGTAGGACGTCGGTTTACCAAGCTCCAATCTCCGTCGTGTGGTTTGAGCGTACTTTGGGATGGCAAACATTCCGTAGAGGTGACTGCTAACAAGGGCAGTTACGGTGGGAAGATGACTGGGATCTGTGGAGATTGCAATGGTAAGAGAGACGACTTCCGGCTGGCCAATGGAACTAATGTATCGCGCATGCCAAAGAAGGTCAGGTACAGGAAGATTGGAGACAGTTATCGTGTGCCAGATGTACGGAATCCTTCAGCTGCGTGAGTATGTTGTAGAACTGAATCGGAAAGATCAATTTAAACGAGTTGGATGAATTGTGAATTCCATGCTTTTCTTGCTTTCTACTACCGAGTGCGAAAGAAGATAGGTAAGAGTTGTCCGCGATTTTATCTTTGTTTAGATGTGAGCCTACACCTGCGTTTTCAAGTTGCTCTGCGGAACAGACCAAGAGGTTCAGTTCAGAAGAAGCATGTGGATTGATGACGAACACATCCGACGGAAATCCATTCAAAGAGTGTGTGAACTGGATGAAGAATACCCAAGAGGCGGACGGAAACAGTCCCTTTTCTTCTTGTCTCATCGATGCTTGCAACAACGACGGTGCAGGACTGAAGCAAGTGACTTGCTCAGCGTTGGAAGAATTCGAAGAGAAATGCGTTGAGAATGGGTACGCTCCACCTGAAAAGAATAATTGGAGAATCATCACTTCGTGTGGTAAGTTCCTTCTCGTATATGTGTGGGCGTTTTCGATGATCGTTGGCGATGTCTCATGATGTTTCACGGCACTTGTCCGTTTCCAGCATTGCCGGAGACCCAAACGTGTGGAGAGAACGAGGAATACAAGGAAGATGGAAGTGGTTGCCCAAACACTTGTCAGTCACCAAGAGCAGAGAACACATGTGGGGACCCTGACATAGCAGGTTGTCAATGCAAGGAAGGCTATGTCAGAGAGGGAGAAAAGTGCATTCCTTTCAGTCGATGTGGATGCATGTTATATGGTCAATATTCACCGGTTAGTACGAAGCAATTTTGACTTCACACAAAGCAGCAATTCCTCCATCAGACTCCTGTAACAAATGAACCTCTTTCATGCAATACAGTAAAGAATTGCTGTTTCAGTACCCAACACTACATTTGATAATTGACCTCTCCATTCTTCACATTGACAAATATTCCAATTCATACTCATTGCAATACCAGTGTCAGGTGGACTATGTAAAAGTTAATTTTAATGACTTTGAACTAGATAAGATAATGTTTATGCATATTACGTAATAACTTTGTCTAGAGTCATCGTTTTTGCAGAAGGACAAAAAAAAAACCCCAACTGATCATCGTGAATTTCTGCACATTTATTGAAACTGTTATTTGTTGAAACAGGTACAGCCATTCTTTCCTAGGTGTACATAGATGGTGAAATTTTCATGTTTTCCTTTTGGATAGAGTGATTGAAATTGTCCACCTTAACGCTATACATTGAAACAGCAACAACTCCGATCCTCCCTCAATATACTTTTGATGGAGCCCAATCTTTCATGAAGAGAAAACTTGTTTTTCACACATGAATTGATCTGAAGGATGAGAAGTTTGTTGTCTTGGTTCTCAATTGTGCTGGAATAACGTATCTGACAAATGAAAATGATACACTTATCAGTTCCTAGTGTGGGACTACGAAGGTTCCGTACTCTCTATAAGTAATTGTAGCGAACTCCTTCTATAGTTCTCTCGAAATAAAATGTACGTTTACCTCATTAAAATATAGGACTGACGGTGAGTGTGACCGGTCGACAGGGGATGCTTACTCCTCCAAGACACCTGGTCCTACCTGTGGTATGTCCAGGTGTCCGTGTTTGCCCAACTCTGTATTTTGCATTCTTTATTGGAGCTATGAGATTGATAACTGATCGTCATCCTCACCTTACATTGATAGACGTAGGATTACTAAAAATAGTTTGTGTGTTGATTTAGCCATGCTCTTTGATAATGCTGCATTCGCATAGGACCACGTGTTGGATTTAAACAATCACTGTTTTTTCTTGTCACTTAACAACATTCAGTCTTTGATATTGTAGCAAGGAACCTCCGTCCTTTCTAAGAACTGTAGAGAAAGGCTCTCCTGTAGATTGATCAACCGGAATCCAACAATTGTAAAGACGAAGACCAAGTGTCGCAAAGGAGCAAAGTGCAAATCCATCAAGGGAATGGGCAAATGCGAGAAGACAGGTGACCGACGATATGGAATGAAAATGAAATGAAATGAAAATTAAAAATCCCTTTTGTTCCGTCAAGTATATTCCTGAAACCTCAGAAAATCCGTTGCTCTTTCAGAATGATAAATTGATGTATTATTGTTCCAGGCAAGTGTAAAGAAGAAAGAAAGGTGTTACGTTGTAAAAGCCGTAGATTGCAGAGCAGCAGTGGTGTTGAGAAAGTGATCAAAAACCTATGTAGCTTACGCACTCCCAGAAAAATCCAAGGTCTACGAATCCAACTGATCAAGCAGGACAGGATTTCTAAACCCTGCATATATAGAAAGTCGTATCGATTGGTGAAGAAGGCTGGGAAATGGCATTTGGAAGTTCGCGATGGATGTCGAGGAAAATTCAAGATCCGTTACCGCAGGAAAAGTAAGAGTTAGAATAGTTCCATGCTCCGCATTCTTAAGTGTGTAACGATTTATTTTCATGCATCGTATTGTACAAACAATTCCAAAGTTAATGCTTGATCTGTGTTTCATGTCGAAATTTACCCCAATGTAATATAGATTGCAGGAGAAAATGCGGACCCAATGCTGTGTGGAGAAGAAGAAGAAGAGGACGAGGAGGCAAGTGTCGGTGCAAGAGAGGCTATCGTGGAAATCCAAGGAAAGGAGGATGCAGTGGTAAGTTGAGTGGCGCAAAGCATTTGTGATGCAGCACCGTCCATTTAAGTACTGACAATTGAAAGCTCAAATAGGTTCATGTAGCCATTTTTTCCTCAAAAGTTTTCTATCTTTCAGCACCATTCAAAGCATGCATCGTTGAAATATTGCAACGAGTGCAGTATTCATTTCTTATAGGTTCTTCAGGAATGGGGATTAAGCAGGATACTAACATGTATAGTCTGTTTGTCTATACCGATTTCTTACGACAAAGCTCGCAGCTTTGTAAATGTTTTATTTTTCAGCTTCTTGTGTGTGTCGAGCTTCTGGAGACCCGCATTATTCGACGTACGACGGACAAAAGATCCACTTCATGGGCATGTGCATGTACACACTGACGAGAACGTTGAGAAATAAACCCTGTGCTTTTAACATCATGGTGTCCAACGAAAGACGAAACAAGAAGAAATCGGTTTCCTACACCAAGCAAGTAGACGTCGAAATCGGTGGAATCTACGTCACGTTATTCAAGGGCAGAAAAATCCAGGTACATTCATTACGAACTCTCGAGACAGCGGCTACAGCCCATGTTTGGCATAGGTCAATGACCTTGTAATTCTTCAGGTCAAGTGTATGCATGTTTCGAAATATTGTATGATTGCTCCTTTGTGACGACAGTTGACATTTGAATTTGTTGATTGATTTCCTAGGTGAACGGAACAAATGTGGATGTGAGAAAGACTCCCTATAAGAAAAACGGCATTTTGTTGACGAGGGTAGGACGTCGGTTTACCAAGCTCCAATCTCCGTCGTGTGGTTTGAGCGTACTTTGGGATGGCAAACATTCCGTAGAGGTGACTGCTAACAAGGGCAGTTACGGTGGGAAGATGACTGGGATCTGTGGAGATTGCAATGGTAAGAGAGACGACTTCCGGCTGGCCAATGGAACTAATGTATCGCGCATGCCAAAGAAGGTCAGGTACAGGAAGATTGGAGACAGTTATCGTGTGCCAGATGTACGGAATCCTTCAGCTGCGTGAGTATGTTGTAGAACTGAATCGGAAAGATCAATTTAAACGAGTTGGATGAATTGTGAATTCCATGCTTTTCTTGCTTTCTACTACCGAGTGCGAAAGAAGATAGGTAAGAGTTGTCCGCGATTTTATCTTTGTTTAGATGTGAGCCTACACCTGCGTTTTCAAGTTGCTCTGCGGAACAGACCAAGAGGTTCAGTTCAGAAGAAGCATGTGGATTGATGACGAACACATCCGACGGAAATCCATTCAAAGAGTGTGTGAACTGGATGAAGAATACCCAAGAGGCGGACGGAAACAGTCCCTTTTCTTCTTGTCTCATCGATGCTTGCAACAACGACGGTGCAGGACTGAAGCAAGTGACTTGCTCAGCGTTGGAAGAATTCGAAGAGAAATGCGTTGAGAATGGGTACGCTCCACCTGAAAAGAATAATTGGAGAATCATCACTTCGTGTGGTAAGTTTCTTCTCGTATGTGTGTGGGCGTTTTCGATGATCGTTGGCGATGTCTCATGATGTTTCACGGCACTTGTCCGTTTCCAGCATTGCCGGAGACCCAAACGTGTGGAGAGAACGAGGAATACAAGGAAGATGGAAGTGGTTGCCCAAACACTTGTCAGTCACCAAGAGCAGAGAACACATGTGGGGACCCTGACATAGCAGGTTGTCAATGCAAGGAAGGCTATGTCAGAGAGGGAGAAAAGTGCATTCCTTTCAGTCGATGTGGATGCATGTTATATGGTCAATATTCACCGGTTAGTACGAAGCAATTTTGACTTCACACAAAGCAGCAATTCCTCCATCAGACTCCTGTAACAAATGAACCTCTTTCATGCAATACAGTAAAGAATTGCTGTTTCAGTACCCAACACTACATTTGATAATTGACCTCTCCATTCTTCACATTGACAAATATTCCAATTCATACTCATTGCAATACCAGTGTCAGGTGGACTATGTAAAAGTTAATTTTAATGACTTTGAACTAGATAAGATAATGTTTATGCATATTACGTAATAACTTTGTCTAGAGTCATCGTTTTTGCAGAAGGACAAAAAAAAAAAACCCCAACTGATCATCGTGAATTTCTGCACATTTATTGAAACTGTTATTTGTTGAAACAGGTACAGCCATTCTTTCCTAGGTGTACATAGATGGTGAAATTTTCATGTTTTCCTTTTGAATAGAGTGATTGAAATTGTCCACCTTAACGCTATACATTGAAACAGCAACAACTCCGATCCTCCCTCAATATACTTTTGATGGAGCCCAATCTTTCATGAAGAGAAAACTTGTTTTTCACACATGAATTGATCTGAAGGATGAGAAGTTTGTTGTCTTGGTTCTCAATTGTGCTGGAATAACGTATCTGACAAATGAAAATGATACACTTATCAGTTCCTAGTGTGGGACTACGAAGGTTCCGTACTCTCTATAAGTAATTGTAGCGAACTCCTTCTATAGTTCTCTCGAAATAAAACGTACGTTTACCTCATTAAAATATAGGACTGACGGTGAGTGTGACCGGTCGACAGGGGATGCTTACTCCTCCAAGACACCTGGTCCCACCTGTGGTATGTCCAGGTGTCCGTGTTTGCCCAACTCTGTATTTTGCATTCTTTATTGGAGCTATGAGATTGATAACTGTTCGTCATCCTCACCTTACATTGATAGACGTAGGATTACTAAAAATATTTTGTGTGTTGATTTAGCCATGCTCTTTGATAATGCTGCATTCGCATAGGACCACGTGTTGGATTTAAACAATCACTGGGTTTTTTTCTTGTCACTTAACAACATTCAGTCTTTGATATTGTAGCAAGGAACCTCCGTCCTTTCTAAGAACTGTAGAGAAAGGCTCTCCTGTAGATTGATCAACCGGAATCCAACAATTGTAAAGACGAAGACCAAGTGTCGCAAAGGAGCAAAGTGCAAATCCATCAAGGGAATGGGCAAATGCGAGAAGACAGGTGACCGACGATATGGAATGAAAATGAAATGAAATGAAAATTAAAAATCCCTTTTGTTCCGTCAAGTATATTCCTGAAACCTCAGAAAATCCGTTGCTCTTTCAGAATGATAAATTGATGTATTATTGTTCCAGGCAAGTGTAAAGAAGAAAGAAAGGTGTTACGTTGTAAAAGCCGTAGATTGCAGAGCAGCAGTGGTGTTGAGAAAGTGATCAAAACCCTATGTAGCTTACGCACTCCCAGAAAAATCCAAGGTCTACGAATCCAACTGATCAAGCAGGACAGGATTTCTAAACCCTGCATATATAGAAAGTCGTATCGATTGGTGAAGAAGGCTGGGAAATGGCATTTGGAAGTTCGCGATGGATGTCGAGGAAAATTCAAGATCCGTTACCGCAGGAAAAGTAAGAGTTAGAATAGTTCCATGCTCCGCATTCTTAAGTGTGTAACGATTTATTTTCATGCATCGTATTGTACAAACAATTCCAAAGTTAATGCTTGATCTGTGTTTCATGTCGAAATTTACCCCAATGTAATATAGATTGCAGGAGAAAATGCGGACCCAATGCTGTGTGGAGAAGACGAAGAAGAGGACGAGGAGGCAAGTGTCGGTGCAAGAGAGGCTATCGTGGAAATCCAAGGAAAGGAGGATGCAGTGGTAAGTTGAGTGGCGCAAAGCATTTGTGATGCAGCACCGTCCATTTAAGTACTGACAATTGAAAGCTCAAATAGGTTCATGTAGCCATTTTTTCCTCAAAAGTTTTCTATCTTTCAGCACCATTCAAAGCATGCATCGTTGAAATATTGCAACGAGTGCAGTATTCATTTCTTATAGGTTCTTCAGGAATGGGGATTAAGCAGGATACTAACATGTATAATCTGTTTGTCTATACCGATTTCTTACGACAAAGCTCGCAGCTTTGTAAATGTTTTATTTTTCAGCTTCTTGTGTGTGTCGAGCTTCTGGAGACCCGCATTATTCGACGTACGACGGACAAAAGATCCACTTCATGGGCATGTGCATGTACACACTGACGAGAACGTTGGGAAATAAACCCTGTGCTTTTAACATCATGGTGTCCAACGAAAGACGAAACAAGAAGAAATCGGTTTCCTACACCAAGCAAGTAGACGTCGAAATCGGTGGAATCTACGTCACGTTATTCAAGGGCAGAAAAATCCAGGTACATTCATTACGAACTCTCGAGACAGCGGCTACAGCCCATGTTTGGCATAGGTCAATGACCTTGTAATTCTTCAGGTCAAGTGTATGCATGTTTCGAAATATTGTATGATTGCTCCTTTGTGACGACAGTTGACATTTGAATTTGTTGATTGATTTCCTAGGTGAACGGAACAAATGTGGATGTGAGAAAGACTCCCTATAAGAAAAACGGCATTTTGTTGACGAGGGTAGGACGTCGGTTTACCAAGCTCCAATCTCCGTCGTGTGGTTTGAGCGTACTTTGGGATGGCAAACATTCCGTAGAGGTGACTGCTAACAAGGGCAGTTACGGTGGGAAGATGACTGGGATCTGTGGAGATTGCAATGGTAAGAGAGACGACTTCCGGCTGGCCAATGGAACTAATGTATCGCGCATGCCAAAGAAGGTCAGGTACAGGAAGATTGGAGACAGTTATCGTGTGCCAGATGTACGGAATCCTTCAGCTGCGTGAGTATGTTGTAGAACTGAATCGGAAAGATCAATTTAAACGAGTTGGATGAATTGTGAATTCCATGCTTTTCTTGCTTTCTACTACCGAGTGCGAAAGAAGATAGGTAAGAGTTGTCCGCGATTTTATCTTTGTTTAGATGTGAGCCTACACCTGCGTTTTCAAGTTGCTCTGCGGAACAGACCAAGAGGTTCAGTTCAGAAGAAGCATGTGGATTGATGACGAACACATCCGACGGAAATCCATTCAAAGAGTGTGTGAACTGGATGAAGAATACCCAAGAGGCGGACGGAAACAGTCCCTTTTCTTCTTGTCTCATCGATGCTTGCAACAACGACGGTGCAGGACTGAAGCAAGTGACTTGCTCAGCGTTGGAAGAATTCGAAGAGAAATGCGTTGAGAATGGGTACGCTCCACCTGAAAAGAATAATTGGAGAATCATCACTTCGTGTGGTAAGTTTCTTCTCGTATGTGTGTGGGCGTTTTCGATGATCGTTGGCGATGTCTCATGATGTTTCACGGCACTTGTCCGTTTCCAGCATTGCCGGAGACCCAAACGTGTGGAGAGAACGAGGAATACAAGGAAGATGGAAGTGGTTGCCCAAACACTTGTCAGTCACCAAGAGCAGAGAACACATGTGGGGACCCTGACATAGCAGGTTGTCAATGCAAGGAAGGCTATGTCAGAGAGGGAGAAAAGTGCATTCCTTTCAGTCGATGTGGATGCATGTTATATGGTCAATATTCACCGGTTAGTACGAAGCAATTTTGACTTCACACAAAGCAGCAATTCCTCCATCAGACTCCTGTAACAAATGAACCTCTTTCATGCAATACAGTAAAGAATTGCTGTTTCAGTACCCAACACTACATTTGATAATTGACCTCTCCATTCTTCACATTGACAAATATTCCAATTCATACTCATTGCAATACCAGTGTCAGGTGGACTATGTAAAAGTTAATTTTAATGACTTTGAACTAGATAAGATAATGTTTATGCATATTACGTAATAACTTTGTCTAGAGTCATCGTTTTTGCAGAAGGACAAAAAAAAAAAAAACCCCAACTGATCATCGTGAATTTCTGCACATTTATTGAAACTGTTATTTGTTGAAACAGGTACAGCCATTCTTTCCTAGGTGTACATAGATGGTGAAATTTTCATGTTTTCCTTTTGAATAGAGTGATTGAAATTGTCCACCTTAACGCTATACATTGAAACAGCAACAACTCCGATCCTCCCTCAATATACTTTTGATGGAGCCCAATCTTTCATGAAGAGAAAACTTGTTTTTCACACATGAATTGATCTGAAGGATGAGAAGTTTGTTGTCTTGGTTCTCAATTGTGCTGGAATAACGTATCTGACAAATGAAAATGATACACTTATCAGTTCCTAGTGTGGGACTACGAAGGTTCCGTACTCTCTATAAGTAATTGTAGCGAACTCCTTCTATAGTTCTCTCGAAATAAAACGTACGTTTACCTCATTAAAATATAGGACTGACGGTGAGTGTGACCGGTCGACAGGGGATGCTTACTCCTCCAAGACACCTGGTCCCACCTGTGGTATGTCCAGGTGTCCGTGTTTGCCCAACTCTGTATTTTGCATTCTTTATTGGAGCTATGAGATTGATAACTGTTCGTCATCCTCACCTTACATTGATAGACGTAGGATTACTAAAAATATTTTGTGTGTTGATTTAGCCATGCTCTTTGATAATGCTGCATTCGCATAGGACCACGTGTTGGATTTAAACAATCACTGGGTTTTTTTCTTGTCACTTAACAACATTCAGTCTTTGATATTGTAGCAAGGAACCTCCGTCCTTTCTAAGAACTGTAGAGAAAGGCTCTCCTGTAGATTGATCAACCGGAATCCAACAATTGTAAAGACGAAGACCAAGTGTCGCAAAGGAGCAAAGTGCAAATCCATCAAGGGAATGGGCAAATGCGAGAAGACAGGTGACCGACGATATGGAATGAAAATGAAATGAAATGAAAATTAAAAATCCCTTTTGTTCCGTCAAGTATATTCCTGAAACCTCAGAAAATCCGTTGCTCTTTCAGAATGATAAATTGATGTATTATTGTTCCAGGCAAGTGCAAAGAAGAAAGAAAGGTGTTACGTTGTAAAAGCCGTAGATTGCAGAGCAGCAGTGGTGTTGAGAAAGTGATCAAAACCCTATGTAGCTTACGCACTCCCAGAAAAATCCAAGGTCTACGAATCCAACTGATCAAGCAGGACAGGATTTCTAAACCCTGCATATATAGAAAGTCGTATCGATTGGTGAAGAAGGCTGGGAAATGGCATTTGGAAGTTCGCGATGGATGTCGAGGAAAATTCAAGATCCGTTACCGCAGGAAAAGTAAGAGTTAGAATAGTTCCATGCTCCGCATTCTTAAGTGTGTAACGATTTATTTTCATGCATCGTATTGTACAAACAATTCCAAAGTTAATGCTTGATCTGTGTTTCATGTCGAAATTTACCCCAATGTAATATAGATTGCAGGAGAAAATGCGGACCCAATGCTGTGTGGAGAAGACGAAGAAGAGGACGAGGAGGCAAGTGTCGGTGCAAGAGAGGCTATCGTGGAAATCCAAGGAAAGGAGGATGCAGTGGTAAGTTGAGTGGCGCAAAGCATTTGTGATGCAGCACCGTCCATTTAAGTACTGACAATTGAAAGCTCAAATAGGTTCATGTAGCCATTTTTTCCTCAAAAGTTTTCTATCTTTCAGCACCATTCAAAGCATGCATCGTTGAAATATTGCAACGAGTGCAGTATTCATTTCTTATAGGTTCTTCAGGAATGGGGATTAAGCAGGATACTAACATGTATAATCTGTTTGTCTATACCGATTTCTTACGACAAAGCTCGCAGCTTTGTAAATGTTTTATTTTTCAGCTTCTTGTGTGTGTCGAGCTTCTGGAGACCCGCATTATTCGACGTACGACGGACAAAAGATCCACTTCATGGGCATGTGCATGTACACACTGACGAGAACGTTGGGAAATAAACCCTGTGCTTTTAACATCATGGTGTCCAACGAAAGACGAAACAAGAAGAAATCGGTTTCCTACACCAAGCAAGTAGACGTCGAAATCGGTGGAATCTACGTCACGTTATTCAAGGGCAGAAAAATCCAGGTACATTCATTACGAACTCTCGAGACAGCGGCTACAGCCCATGTTTGGCATAGGTCAATGACCTTGTAATTCTTCAGGTCAAGTGTATGCATGTTTCGAAATATTGTATGATTGCTCCTTTGTGACGACAGTTGACATTTGAATTTGTTGATTGATTTCCTAGGTGAACGGAACAAATGTGGATGTGAGAAAGACTCCCTATAAGAAAAACGGCATTTTGTTGACGAGGGTAGGACGTCGGTTTACCAAGCTCCAATCTCCGTCGTGTGGTTTGAGCGTACTTTGGGATGGCAAACATTCCGTAGAGGTGACTGCTAACAAGGGCAGTTACGGTGGGAAGATGACTGGGATCTGTGGAGATTGCAATGGTAAGAGAGACGACTTCCGGCTGGCCAATGGAACTAATGTATCGCGCATGCCAAAGAAGGTCAGGTACAGGAAGATTGGAGACAGTTATCGTGTGCCAGATGTACGGAATCCTTCAGCTGCGTGAGTATGTTGTAGAACTGAATCGGAAAGATCAATTTAAACGAGTTGGATGAATTGTGAATTCCATGCTTTTCTTGCTTTCTACTACCGAGTGCGAAAGAAGATAGGTAAGAGTTGTCCGCGATTTTATCTTTGTTTAGATGTGAGCCTACACCTGCGTTTTCAAGTTGCTCTGCGGAACAGACCAAGAGGTTCAGTTCAGAAGAAGCATGTGGATTGATGACGAACACATCCGACGGAAATCCATTCAAAGAGTGTGTGAACTGGATGAAGAATACCCAAGAGGCGGACGGAAACAGTCCCTTTTCTTCTTGTCTCATCGATGCTTGCAACAACGACGGTGCAGGACTGAAGCAAGTGACTTGCTCAGCGTTGGAAGAATTCGAAGAGAAATGCGTTGAGAATGGGTACGCTCCACCTGAAAAGAATAATTGGAGAATCATCACTTCGTGTGGTAAGTTTCTTCTCGTATGTGTGTGGGCGTTTTCGATGATCGTTGGCGATGTCTCATGATGTTTCACGGCACTTGTCCGTTTCCAGCATTGCCGGAGACCCAAACGTGTGGAGAGAACGAGGAATACAAGGAAGATGGAAGTGGTTGCCCAAACACTTGTCAGTCACCAAGAGCAGAGAACACATGTGGGGACCCTGACATAGCAGGTTGTCAATGCAAGGAAGGCTATGTCAGAGAGGGAGAAAAGTGCATTCCTTTCAGTCGATGTGGATGCATGTTATATGGTCAATATTCACCGGTTAGTACGAAGCAATTTTGACTTCACACAAAGCAGCAATTCCTCCATCAGACTCCTGTAACAAATGAACCTCTTTCATGCAATACAGTAAAGAATTGCTGTTTCAGTACCCAACACTACATTTGATAATTGACCTCTCCATTCTTCACATTGACAAATATTCCAATTCATACTCATTGCAATACCAGTGTCAGGTGGACTATGTAAAAGTTAATTTTAATGACTTTGAACTAGATAAGATAATGTTTATGCATATTACGTAATAACTTTGTCTAGAGTCATCGTTTTTGCAGAAGGACAAAAAAAAAAAAAACCCCAACTGATCATCGTGAATTTCTGCACATTTATTGAAACTGTTATTTGTTGAAACAGGTACAGCCATTCTTTCCTAGGTGTACATAGATGGTGAAATTTTCATGTTTTCCTTTTGAATAGAGTGATTGAAATTGTCCACCTTAACGCTATACATTGAAACAGCAACAACTCCGATCCTCCCTCAATATACTTTTGATGGAGCCCAATCTTTCATGAAGAGAAAACTTGTTTTTCACACATGAATTGATCTGAAGGATGAGAAGTTTGTTGTCTTGGTTCTCAATTGTGCTGGAATAACGTATCTGACAAATGAAAATGATACACTTATCAGTTCCTAGTGTGGGACTACGAAGGTTCCGTACTCTCTATAAGTAATTGTAGCGAACTCCTTCTATAGTTCTCTCGAAATAAAACGTACGTTTACCTCATTAAAATATAGGACTGACGGTGAGTGTGACCGGTCGACAGGGGATGCTTACTCCTCCAAGACACCTGGTCCCACCTGTGGTATGTCCAGGTGTCCGTGTTTGCCCAACTCTGTATTTTGCATTCTTTATTGGAGCTATGAGATTGATAACTGTTCGTCATCCTCACCTTACATTGATAGACGTAGGATTACTAAAAATATTTTGTGTGTTGATTTAGCCATGCTCTTTGATAATGCTGCATTCGCATAGGACCACGTGTTGGATTTAAACAATCACTGGGTTTTTTTCTTGTCACTTAACAACATTCAGTCTTTGATATTGTAGCAAGGAACCTCCGTCCTTTCTAAGAACTGTAGAGAAAGGCTCTCCTGTAGATTGATCAACCGGAATCCAACAATTGTAAAGACGAAGACCAAGTGTCGCAAAGGAGCAAAGTGCAAATCCATCAAGGGAATGGGCAAATGCGAGAAGACAGGTGACCGACGATATGGAATGAAAATGAAATGAAATGAAAATTAAAAATCCCTTTTGTTCCGTCAAGTATATTCCTGAAACCTCAGAAAATCCGTTGCTCTTTCAGAATGATAAATTGATGTATTATTGTTCCAGGCAAGTGTAAAGAAGAAAGAAAGGTGTTACGTTGTAAAAGCCGTAGATTGCAGAGCAGCAGTGGTGTTGAGAAAGTGATCAAAACCCTATGTAGCTTACGCACTCCCAGAAAAATCCAAGGTCTACGAATCCAACTGATCAAGCAGGACAGGATTTCTAAACCCTGCATATATAGAAAGTCGTATCGATTGGTGAAGAAGGCTGGGAAATGGCATTTGGAAGTTCGCGATGGATGTCGAGGAAAATTCAAGATCCGTTACCGCAGGAAAAGTAAGAGTTAGAATAGTTCCATGCTCCGCATTCTTAAGTGTGTAACGATTTATTTTCATGCATCGTATTGTACAAACAATTCCAAAGTTAATGCTTGATCTGTGTTTCATGTCGAAATTTACCCCAATGTAATATAGATTGCAGGAGAAAATGCGGACCCAATGCTGTGTGGAGAAGACGAAGAAGAGGACGAGGAGGCAAGTGTCGGTGCAAGAGAGGCTATCGTGGAAATCCAAGGAAAGGAGGATGCAGTGGTAAGTTGAGTGGCGCAAAGCATTTGTGATGCAGCACCGTCCATTTAAGTACTGACAATTGAAAGCTCAAATAGGTTCATGTAGCCATTTTTTCCTCAAAAGTTTTCTATCTTTCAGCACCATTCAAAGCATGCATCGTTGAAATATTGCAACGAGTGCAGTATTCATTTCTTATAGGTTCTTCAGGAATGGGGATTAAGCAGGATACTAACATGTATAATCTGTTTGTCTATACCGATTTCTTACGACAAAGCTCGCAGCTTTGTAAATGTTTTATTTTTCAGCTTCTTGTGTGTGTCGAGCTTCTGGAGACCCGCATTATTCGACGTACGACGGACAAAAGATCCACTTCATGGGCATGTGCATGTACACACTGACGAGAACGTTGGGAAATAAACCCTGTGCTTTTAACATCATGGTGTCCAACGAAAGACGAAACAAGAAGAAATCGGTTTCCTACACCAAGCAAGTAGACGTCGAAATCGGTGGAATCTACGTCACGTTATTCAAGGGCAGAAAAATCCAGGTACATTCATTACGAACTCTCGAGACAGCGGCTACAGCCCATGTTTGGCATAGGTCAATGACCTTGTAATTCTTCAGGTCAAGTGTATGCATGTTTCGAAATATTGTATGATTGCTCCTTTGTGACGACAGTTGACATTTGAATTTGTTGATTGATTTCCTAGGTGAACGGAACAAATGTGGATGTGAGAAAGACTCCCTATAAGAAAAACGGCATTTTGTTGACGAGGGTAGGACGTCGGTTTACCAAGCTCCAATCTCCGTCGTGTGGTTTGAGCGTACTTTGGGATGGCAAACATTCCGTAGAGGTGACTGCTAACAAGGGCAGTTACGGTGGGAAGATGACTGGGATCTGTGGAGATTGCAATGGTAAGAGAGACGACTTCCGGCTGGCCAATGGAACTAATGTATCGCGCATGCCAAAGAAGGTCAGGTACAGGAAGATTGGAGACAGTTATCGTGTGCCAGATGTACGGAATCCTTCAGCTGCGTGAGTATGTTGTAGAACTGAATCGGAAAGATCAATTTAAACGAGTTGGATGAATTGTGAATTCCATGCTTTTCTTGCTTTCTACTACCGAGTGCGAAAGAAGATAGGTAAGAGTTGTCCGCGATTTTATCTTTGTTTAGATGTGAGCCTACACCTGCGTTTTCAAGTTGCTCTGCGGAACAGACCAAGAGGTTCAGTTCAGAAGAAGCATGTGGATTGATGACGAACACATCCGACGGAAATCCATTCAAAGAGTGTGTGAACTGGATGAAGAATACCCAAGAGGCGGACGGAAACAGTCCCTTTTCTTCTTGTCTCATCGATGCTTGCAACAACGACGGTGCAGGACTGAAGCAAGTGACTTGCTCAGCGTTGGAAGAATTCGAAGAGAAATGCGTTGAGAATGGGTACGCTCCACCTGAAAAGAATAATTGGAGAATCATCACTTCGTGTGGTAAGTTTCTTCTCGTATGTGTGTGGGCGTTTTCGATGATCGTTGGCGATGTCTCATGATGTTTCACGGCACTTGTCCGTTTCCAGCATTGCCGGAGACCCAAACGTGTGGAGAGAACGAGGAATACAAGGAAGATGGAAGTGGTTGCCCAAACACTTGTCAGTCACCAAGAGCAGAGAACACATGTGGGGACCCTGACATAGCAGGTTGTCAATGCAAGGAAGGCTATGTCAGAGAGGGAGAAAAGTGCATTCCTTTCAGTCGATGTGGATGCATGTTATATGGTCAATATTCACCGGTTAGTACGAAGCAATTTTGACTTCACACAAAGCAGCAATTCCTCCATCAGACTCCTGTAACAAATGAACCTCTTTCATGCAATACAGTAAAGAATTGCTGTTTCAGTACCCAACACTACATTTGATAATTGACCTCTCCATTCTTCACATTGACAAATATTCCAATTCATACTCATTGCAATACCAGTGTCAGGTGGACTATGTAAAAGTTAATTTTAATGACTTTGAACTAGATAAGATAATGTTTATGCATATTACGTAATAACTTTGTCTAGAGTCATCGTTTTTGCAGAAGGACAAAAAAAAAAAACCCCAACTGATCATCGTGAATTTCTGCACATTTATTGAAACTGTTATTTGTTGAAACAGGTACAGCCATTCTTTCCTAGGTGTACATAGATGGTGAAATTTTCATGTTTTCCTTTTGAATAGAGTGATTGAAATTGTCCACCTTAACGCTATACATTGAAACAGCAACAACTCCGATCCTCCCTCAATATACTTTTGATGGAGCCCAATCTTTCATGAAGAGAAAACTTGTTTTTCACACATGAATTGATCTGAAGGATGAGAAGTTTGTTGTCTTGGTTCTCAATTGTGCTGGAATAACGTATCTGACAAATGAAAATGATACACTTATCAGTTCCTAGTGTGGGACTACGAAGGTTCCGTACTCTCTATAAGTAATTGTAGCGAACTCCTTCTATAGTTCTCTCGAAATAAAACGTACGTTTACCTCATTAAAATATAGGACTGACGGTGAGTGTGACCGGTCGACAGGGGATGCTTACTCCTCCAAGACACCTGGTCCCACCTGTGGTATGTCCAGGTGTCCGTGTTTGCCCAACTCTGTATTTTGCATTCTTTATTGGAGCTATGAGATTGATAACTGTTCGTCATCCTCACCTTACATTGATAGACGTAGGATTACTAAAAATATTTTGTGTGTTGATTTAGCCATGCTCTTTGATAATGCTGCATTCGCATAGGACCACGTGTTGGATTTAAACAATCACTGGGTTTTTTTCTTGTCACTTAACAACATTCAGTCTTTGATATTGTAGCAAGGAACCTCCGTCCTTTCTAAGAACTGTAGAGAAAGGCTCTCCTGTAGATTGATCAACCGGAATCCAACAATTGTAAAGACGAAGACCAAGTGTCGCAAAGGAGCAAAGTGCAAATCCATCAAGGGAATGGGCAAATGCGAGAAGACAGGTGACCGACGATATGGAATGAAAATGAAATGAAATGAAAATTAAAAATCCCTTTTGTTCCGTCAAGTATATTCCTGAAACCTCAGAAAATCCGTTGCTCTTTCAGAATGATAAATTGATGTATTATTGTTCCAGGCAAGTGTAAAGAAGAAAGAAAGGTGTTACGTTGTAAAAGCCGTAGATTGCAGAGCAGCAGTGGTGTTGAGAAAGTGATCAAAACCCTATGTAGCTTACGCACTCCCAGAAAAATCCAAGGTCTACGAATCCAACTGATCAAGCAGGACAGGATTTCTAAACCCTGCATATATAGAAAGTCGTATCGATTGGTGAAGAAGGCTGGGAAATGGCATTTGGAAGTTCGCGATGGATGTCGAGGAAAATTCAAGATCCGTTACCGCAGGAAAAGTAAGAGTTAGAATAGTTCCATGCTCCGCATTCTTAAGTGTGTAACGATTTATTTTCATGCATCGTATTGTACAAACAATTCCAAAGTTAATGCTTGATCTGTGTTTCATGTCGAAATTTACCCCAATGTAATATAGATTGCAGGAGAAAATGCGGACCCAATGCTGTGTGGAGAAGACGAAGAAGAGGACGAGGAGGCAAGTGTCGGTGCAAGAGAGGCTATCGTGGAAATCCAAGGAAAGGAGGATGCAGTGGTAAGTTGAGTGGCGCAAAGCATTTGTGATGCAGCACCGTCCATTTAAGTACTGACAATTGAAAGCTCAAATAGGTTCATGTAGCCATTTTTTCCTCAAAAGTTTTCTATCTTTCAGCACCATTCAAAGCATGCATCGTTGAAATATTGCAACGAGTGCAGTATTCATTTCTTATAGGTTCTTCAGGAATGGGGATTAAGCAGGATACTAACATGTATAATCTGTTTGTCTATACCGATTTCTTACGACAAAGCTCGCAGCTTTGTAAATGTTTTATTTTTCAGCTTCTTGTGTGTGTCGAGCTTCTGGAGACCCGCATTATTCGACGTACGACGGACAAAAGATCCACTTCATGGGCATGTGCATGTACACACTGACGAGAACGTTGGGAAATAAACCCTGTGCTTTTAACATCATGGTGTCCAACGAAAGACGAAACAAGAAGAAATCGGTTTCCTACACCAAGCAAGTAGACGTCGAAATCGGTGGAATCTACGTCACGTTATTCAAGGGCAGAAAAATCCAGGTACATTCATTACGAACTCTCGAGACAGCGGCTACAGCCCATGTTTGGCATAGGTCAATGACCTTGTAATTCTTCAGGTCAAGTGTATGCATGTTTCGAAATATTGTATGATTGCTCCTTTGTGACGACAGTTGACATTTGAATTTGTTGATTGATTTCCTAGGTGAACGGAACAAATGTGGATGTGAGAAAGACTCCCTATAAGAAAAACGGCATTTTGTTGACGAGGGTAGGACGTCGGTTTACCAAGCTCCAATCTCCGTCGTGTGGTTTGAGCGTACTTTGGGATGGCAAACATTCCGTAGAGGTGACTGCTAACAAGGGCAGTTACGGTGGGAAGATGACTGGGATCTGTGGAGATTGCAATGGTAAGAGAGACGACTTCCGGCTGGCCAATGGAACTAATGTATCGCGCATGCCAAAGAAGGTCAGGTACAGGAAGATTGGAGACAGTTATCGTGTGCCAGATGTACGGAATCCTTCAGCTGCGTGAGTATGTTGTAGAACTGAATCGGAAAGATCAATTTAAACGAGTTGGATGAATTGTGAATTCCATGCTTTTCTTGCTTTCTACTACCGAGTGCGAAAGAAGATAGGTAAGAGTTGTCCGCGATTTTATCTTTGTTTAGATGTGAGCCTACACCTGCGTTTTCAAGTTGCTCTGCGGAACAGACCAAGAGGTTCAGTTCAGAAGAAGCATGTGGATTGATGACGAACACATCCGACGGAAATCCATTCAAAGAGTGTGTGAACTGGATGAAAAATATCCAAGAGGCGGACGGAAACAGTCCCTTTTCTTCTTGTCTCATCGATGCTTGCAACAACGACGGTACAGGACTGAAGCAAGTGACTTGCTCAGCGTTGGAAGAATTCGAAGAGAAATGCGTTGAGAATGGGTACGCTCCACCTGAAAAGAATAATTGGAGAATCATCACTTCGTGTGGTAAGTTTCTTCTCGTATGTGTGTGGGCGTTTTCGATGATCGTTGGCGATGTCTCATGATGTTTCACGGCACTTGTCCGTTTCCAGCATTGCCGGAGACCCAAACGTGTGGAGAGAACGAGGAATACAAGGAAGATGGAAGTGGTTGCCCAAACACTTGTCAGTCACCAAGAGCAGAGAACACATGTGGGGACCCTGACATAGCAGGTTGTCAATGCAAGGAAGGCTATGTCAGAGAGGGAGAAAAGTGCATTCCTTTCAGTCGATGTGGATGCATGTTATATGGTCAATATTCACCGGTTAGTACGAAGCAATTTTGACTTCACACAAAGCAGCAATTCCTCCATCAGACTCCTGTAACAAATGAACCTCTTTCATGCAATACAGTAAAGAATTGCTGTTTCAGTACCCAACACTACATTTGATAATTGACCTCTCCATTCTTCACATTGACAAATATTCCAATTCATACTCATTGCAATACCAGTGTCAG
Source organism: Ostrea edulis (assembly GCF_947568905.1). Taxonomy (NCBI): domain Eukaryota; kingdom Metazoa; phylum Mollusca; class Bivalvia; order Ostreida; family Ostreidae; genus Ostrea; species Ostrea edulis. The sequence goes on from NC_079168.1 coordinate 40,606,126, forward strand.
GTGGACTATATAAAAGTTAATTTTAATGACTTTGAACTAGATAAGATAATGTTTATGCATATTACGTAATAACTTTGTCTAGAGTCATCGTTTTTGCAGAAGTACAAAAAAAGCTGATCATCGTGAATTTCTGCACATTTATTGAAACTGTTATTTGTTGAAACAGGTACAGCCATTCTTTCCTAGGTGTACATAGATGGTGAAATTTTCATGTTTTCCTTTTGGATAGAGTGATTGAAATTGTCCACCTTAACGCTATACACTGAAACAGCAACAACTCCGATCCTCCCTCAATATACTTTTGATGGAGCCCAATCTTTCATGAAGAGAAAACTTGTTTTTCACACATGAATTGATCTGAAGGATGAGAAGTTTGTTGTCTTGGTTCTCAATTGTGCTGGAATAACGTATCTGACAAATGAAAATGATACACTTATCAGTTCCTAGTGTGGGACTACGAAGGTTCCGTACTCTCTATAAGTAATTGTAGCGAACTCCTTCTATAGTTCTCTCGAAATAAAATGTACGTTTACCTCATTAAAATATAGGACTGACGGTGAGTGTGACCGGTCGACAGGGGATGCTTACTCCTCCAAGACACCTGGTCCCACCTGTGGTATGTCCAGGTGTCCGTGTTTGCCCAACTCTGTATTTTGCATTCTTTATTGGAGCTATGAGATTGATAACTGTTCGTCATCCTCACCTTACATTGATAGACGTAGGATTACTAAAAATATTTTGTGTGTTGATTTAGCCATGCTCTTTGATAATGCTGCATTCGCATAGGACCACGTGTTGGATTTAAACAATCACTGTTTTTTTCTTGTCACTTAACAACATTCAGTCTTTGATATTGTAGCAAGGAACCTCCGTCCTTTCTAAGAACTGTAGAGAAAGGCTCTCCTGTAGATTGATCAACCGGAATCCAACAATTGTAAAGACGAAGACCAAGTGTCGCAAAGGAGCAAAGTGCAAATCCATCAAGGGAATGGGCAAATGCGAGAAGACAGGTGACCGACGATATGGAATGAAAATGAAATGAAATGAAAATTAAAAATCCCTTTTGTTCCGTCAAGTATATTCCTGAAACCTCAGAAAATCCGTTGCTCTTTCAGAATGATAAATTGATGTATTATTGTTCCAGGCAAGTGCAAAGAAGAAAGAAAGGTGTTACGTTGTAAAAGCCGTAGATTGCAGAGCAGCAGTGGTGTTGAGAAAGTGATCAAAACCCTATGTAGCTTACGCACTCCCAGAAAAATCCAAGGTCTACGAATCCAACTGATCAAGCAGGACAGGATTTCTAAACCCTGCATATATAGAAAGTCGTATCGATTGGTGAAGAAGGCTGGGAAATGGCATTTGGAAGTTCGCGATGGATGTCGAGGAAAATTCAAGATCCGTTACCGCAGGAAAAGTAAGAGTTAGAATAGTTCCATGCTCCGCATTCTTAAGTGTGTAACGATTTATTTTCATGCATCGTATTGTACAAACAATTCCAAAGTTAATGCTTGATCTGTGTTTCATGTCGAAATTTACCCCAATGTAATATAGATTGCAGGAGAAAATGCGGACCCAATGCTATGTGGAGAAGACGAAGAAGAGGACGAGGAGGCAAGTGTCGGTGCAAGAGAGGCTATCGTGGAAATCCAAGGAAAGGAGGATGCAGTGGTAAGTTGAGTGGCGCAAAGCATTTGTGATGCAGCACCGTCCATTTAAGTACTGACAATTGAAAGCTCAAATAGGTTCATGTAGCCATTTTTTCCTCAAAAGTTTTCTATCTTTCAGCACCATTCAAAGCATGCATCGTTGAAATATTGCAACGAGTGCAGTATTCATTTCTTATAGGTTCTTCAGGAATGGGGATTAAGCAGGATACTAACATGTATAATCTGTTTGTCTATACCGATTTCTTACGACAAAGCTCGCAGCTTTGTAAATGTTTTATTTTTCAGCTTCTTGTGTGTGTCGAGCTTCTGGAGACCCGCATTATTCGACGTACGACGGACAAAAGATCCACTTCATGGGCATGTGCATGTACACACTGACGAGAACGTTGGGAAATAAACCCTGTGCTTTTAACATCATGGTGTCCAACGAAAGACGAAACAAGAAGAAATCGGTTTCCTACACCAAGCAAGTAGACGTCGAAATCGGTGGAATCTACGTCACGTTATTCAAGGGCAGAAAAATCCAGGTACATTCATTACGAACTCTCGAGACAGCGGCTACAGCCCATGTTTGGCATAGGTCAATGACCTTGTAATTCTTCAGGTCAAGTGTATGCATGTTTCGAAATATTGTATGATTGCTCCTTTGTGACGACAGTTGACATTTGAATTTGTTGATTGATTTCCTAGGTGAACGGAACAAATGTGGATGTGAGAAAGACTCCCTATAAGAAAAACGGCATTTTGTTGACGAGGGTAGGACGTCGGTTTACCAAGCTCCAATCTCCGTCGTGTGGTTTGAGCGTACTTTGGGATGGCAAACATTCCGTAGAGGTGACTGCTAACAAGGGCAGTTACGGTGGGAAGATGACTGGGATCTGTGGAGATTGCAATGGTAAGAGAGACGACTTCCGGCTGGCCAATGGAACTAATGTATCGCGCATGCCAAAGAAGGTCAGGTACAGGAAGATTGGAGACAGTTATCGTGTGCCAGATGTACGGAATCCTTCAGCTGCGTGAGTATGTTGTAGAACTGAATCGGAAAGATCAATTTAAACGAGTTGGATGAATTGTGAATTCCATGCTTTTCTTGCTTTCTACTACCGAGTGCGAAAGAAGATAGGTAAGAGTTGTCCGCGATTTTATCTTTGTTTAGATGTGAGCCTACACCTGCGTTTTCAAGTTGCTCTGCGGAACAGACCAAGAGGTTCAGTTCAGAAGAAGCATGTGGATTGATGACGAACACATCCGACGGAAATCCATTCAAAGAGTGTGTGAACTGGATGAAAAATATCCAAGAGGCGGACGGAAACAGTCCCTTTTCTTCTTGTCTCATCGATGCTTGCAACAACGACGGTACAGGACTGAAGCAAGTGACTTGCTCAGCGTTGGAAGAATTCGAAGAGAAATGCGTTGAGAATGGGTACGCTCCACCTGAAAAGAATAATTGGAGAATCATCACTTCGTGTGGTAAGTTTCTTCTCGTATGTGTGTGGGCGTTTTCGATGATCGTTGGCGATGTCTCATGATGTTTCACGGCACTTGTCCGTTTCCAGCATTGCCGGAGACCCAAACGTGTGGAGAGAACGAGGAATACAAGGAAGATGGAAGTGGTTGCCCAAACACTTGTCAGTCACCAAGAGCAGAGAACACATGTGGGGACCCTGACATAGCAGGTTGTCAATGCAAGGAAGGCTATGTCAGAGAGGGAGAAAAGTGCATTCCTTTCAGTCGATGTGGATGCATGTTATATGGTCAATATTCACCGGTTAGTACGAAGCAATTTTGACTTCACACAAAGCAGCAATTCCTCCATCAGACTCCTGTAACAAATGAACCTCTTTCATGCAATACAGTAAAGAATTGCTGTTTCAGTACCCAACACTACATTTGATAATTGACCTCTCCATTCTTCACATTGACAAATATTCCAATTCATACTCATTGCAATACCAGTGTCAGGTGGACTATGTAAAAGTTAATTTTAATGACTTTGAACTAGATAAGATAATGTTTATGCATATTACGTAATAACTTTGTCTAGAGTCATCGTTTTTGCAGAAGTACAAAAAAAGCTGATCATCGTGAATTTCTGCACATTTATTGAAACTGTTATTTGTTGAAACAGGTACAGCCATTCTTTCCTAGGTGTACATAGATGGTGAAATTTTCATGTTTTCCTTTTGAATAGAGTGATTGAAATTGTCCACCTTAACGCTATACATTGAAACAGCAACAACTCCGATCCTCCCTCAATATACTTTTGATGGAGCCCAATCTTTCATGAAGAGAAAACTTGTTTTTCACACATGAATTGATCTGAAGGATGAGAAGTTTGTTGTCTTGGTTCTCAATTGTGCTGGAATAACGTATCTGACAAATGAAAATGATACACTTATCAGTTCCTAGTGTGGGACTACGAAGGTTCCGTACTCTCTATAAGTAATTGTAGCGAACTCCTTCTATAGTTCTCTCGAAATAAAATGTACGTTTACCTCATTAAAATATAGGACTGACGGTGAGTGTGACCGGTCGACAGGGGATGCTTACTCCTCCAAGACACCTGGTCCCACCTGTGGTATGTCCAGGTGTCCGTGTTTGCCCAACACTGTATTTTGCATTCTTTATTGGAGCTATGAGATTGATAACTGTTCGTCATCCTCACCTTACATTGATAGATGTAGGATTACTAAAAATATTTTGTGTGTTGATTTAGCCATGCTCTTTGATAATGCTGCATTCGCATAGGACCACGTGTTGGATTTAAACAATCACTGTTTTTTTCTTGTCACTTAACAACATTCAGTCTTTGATATTGTAGCAAGGAACCTCCGTCCTTTCTAAGAACTGTAGAGAAAGGCTCTCCTGTAGATTGATCAACCGGAATCCAACAATTGTAAAGACGAAGACCAAGTGTCGCAAAGGAGCAAAGTGCAAATCCATCAAGGGAATGGGCAAATGCGAGAAGACAGGTGACCGACGATATGGAATGAAAATGAAATGAAATGAAAATTAAAAATCCCTTTTGTTCCGTCAAGTATATTCCTGAAACCTCAGAAAATCCGTTGCTCTTTCAGAATGATAAATTGATGTATTATTGTTCCAGGCAAGTGCAAAGAAGAAAGAAAGGTGTTACGTTGTAAAAGCCGTAGATTGCAGAGCAGCAGTGGTGTTGAGAAAGTGATCAAAACCCTATGTAGCTTACGCACTCCCAGAAAAATCCAAGGTCTACGAATCCAACTGATCAAGCAGGACAGGATTTCTAAACCCTGCATATATAGAAAGTCGTATCGATTGGTGAAGAAGGCTGGGAAATGGCATTTGGAAGTTCGCGATGGATGTCGAGGAAAATTCAAGATCCGTTACCGCAGGAAAAGTAAGAGTTAGAATAGTTCCATGCTCCGCATTCTTAAGTGTGTAACGATTTATTTTAATGCATCGTATTGTACAAACAATTCCAAAGTTAATGCTTGATCTGTGTTTCATGTCGAAATTTACCCCAATGTAATATAGATTGCAGGAGAAAATGCGGACCCAATGCTATGTGGAGAAGACGAAGAAGAGGACGAGGAGGCAAGTGTCGGTGCAAGAGAGGCTATCGTGGAAATCCAAGGAAAGGAGGATGCAGTGGTAAGTTGAGTGGCGCAAAGCATTTGTGATGCAGCACCGTCCATTTAAGTACTGACAATTGAAAGCTCAAATAGGTTCATGTAGCCATTTTTTCCTCAAAAGGTTTCCATCTTTCAGCACCATTCAAAGCATGCATCGTTGAAATATTGCAACGAGTGCAGTATTCATTTCTTATAGGTTCTTCAGGAATGGGGATTAAGCAGGATACTAACATGTATAATCTGTTTGTCTATACCGATTTCTTACGACAAAGCTCGCAGCTTTGTAAATGTTTTATTTTTCAGCTTCTTGTGTGTGTCGAGCTTCTGGAGACCCGCATTATTCGACGTACGACGGACAAAAGATCCACTTCATGGGCATGTGCATGTACACACTGACGAGAACGTTGGGAAATAAACCCTGTGCTTTTAACATCATGGTGTCCAACGAAAGACGAAACAAGAAGAAATCGGTTTCCTACACCAAGCAAGTAGACGTCGAAATCGGTGGAATCTACGTCACGTTATTCAAGGGCAGAAAAATCCAGGTACATTCATTACGAACTCTCGAGACAGCGGCTACAGCCCATGTTTGGCATAGGTCAATGACCTTGTAATTCTTCAGGTCAAGTGTATGCATGTTTCGAAATATTGTATGATTGCTCCTTTGTGACGACAGTTGACATTTGAATTTGTTGATTGATTTCCTAGGTGAACGGAACAAATGTGGATGTGAGAAAGACTCCCTATAAGAAAAACGGCATTTTGTTGACGAGGGTAGGACGTCGGTTTACCAAGCTCCAATCTCCGTCGTGTGGTTTGAGCGTACTTTGGGATGGCAAACATTCCGTAGAGGTGACTGCTAACAAGGGCAGTTACGGTGGGAAGATGACTGGGATCTGTGGAGATTGCAATGGTAAGAGAGACGACTTCCGGCTGGCCAATGGAACTAATGTATCGCGCATGCCAAAGAAGGTCAGGTACAGGAAGATTGGAGACAGTTATCGTGTGCCAGATGTACGGAATCCTTCAGCTGCGTGAGTATGTTGTAGAACTGAATCGGAAAGATCAATTTAAACGAGTTGGATGAATTGTGAATTCCATGCTTTTCTTGCTTTCTACTACCGAGTGCGAAAGAAGATAGGTAAGAGTTGTCCGCGATTTTATCTTTGTTTAGATGTGAGCCTACACCTGCGTTTTCAAGTTGCTCTGCGGAACAGACCAAGAGGTTCAGTTCAGAAGAAGCATGTGGATTGATGACGAACACATCCGACGGAAATCCATTCAAAGAGTGTGTGAACTGGATGAAGAATACCCAAGAGGCGGACGGAAACAGTCCCTTTTCTTCTTGTCTCATCGATGCTTGCAACAACGACGGTGCAGGACTGAAGCAAGTGACTTGCTCAGCGTTGGAAGAATTCGAAGAGAAATGCGTTGAGAATGGGTACGCTCCACCTGAAAAGAATAATTGGAGAATCATCACTTCGTGTGGTAAGTTTCTTCTCGTATGTGTGTGGGCGTTTTCGATGATCGTTGGCGATGTCTCATGATGTTTCACGGCACTTGTCCGTTTCCAGCATTGCCGGAGACCCAAACGTGTGGAGAGAACGAGGAATACAAGGAAGATGGAAGTGGTTGCCCAAATACTTGTCAGTCACCAAGAGCAGAGAACACATGTGGGGACCCTGACATAGCAGGTTGTCAATGCAAGGAAGGCTATGTCAGAGAGGGAGAAAAGTGCATTCCTTTCAGTCGATGTGGATGCATGTTATATGGTCAATATTCACCGGTTAGTACGAAGCAATTTTGACTTCACACAAAGCAGCAATTCCTCCATCAGACTCCTGTAACAAATGAACCTCTTTCATGCAATACAGTAAAGAATTGCTGTTTCAGTACCCAACACTACATTTGATAATTGACCTCTCCATTCTTCACATTGACAGATATTCCAATTCATACTCATTGAAATACCAGTGTCAGGTGGACTATGTAAAAGTTAATTTTAATGACTTTGAACTAGATAAGATAATGTTTATGCATATTACGTAATAACTTTGTCTAGAGTCATCGTTTTTGCAGAAGGACAAAAAAAAAAAAACCCCAACTGATCATCGTGAATTTCTGCACATTTATTGAAACTGTTATTTGTTGAAACAGGTACAGCCATTCTTTCCTAGGTGTACATAGATGGTGAAATTTTCATGTTTTCCTTTTGGATAGAGTGATTGAAATTGTCCACCTTAACGCTATACATTGAAACAGCAACAACTCCGATACTCTCTCAATATACTTTTGATGGAGCCCAATCTTTCATGAAGAGAAAACTTGTTTTTCACACATGAATTGATCTGAAGGATGAGAAGTTTGTTGTCTTGGTTCTCAATTGTGCTGGAATAACGTATCTGACAAATGAAAATGATACACTTATCAGTTCCTAGTGTGGGACTACGAAGGTTCCGTACTCTCTATAAGTAATTGTAGCGAACTCCTTCTATAGTTCTCTCGAAATAAAATGTACGTTTACCTCATTAAAATATAGGACTGACGGTGAGTGTGACCGGTCGACAGGGGATGCTTACTCCTCCAAGACACCTGGTCCCACCTGTGGTATGTCCAGGTGTCCGTGTTTGCCCAACTCTGTATTTTGCATTCTTTATTGGAGCTATGAGATTGATAACTGTTCGTCATCCTCACCTTACATTGATAGACGTAGGATTACTAAAAATATTTTGTGTGTTGATTTAGCCATGCTCTTTGATAATGCTGCATTCGCGTAGGACCACGTGTTGGATTTAAACAATCACTGTTTTTTTCTTGTCACTTAACAACATTCAGTCTTTGATATTGTAGCAAGGAACCTCCGTCCTTTCTAAGAACTGTAGAGAAAGGCTCTCCTGTAGATTGATCAACCGGAATCCAACAATTGTAAAGACGAAGACCAAGTGTCGCAAAGGAGCAAAGTGCAAATCCATCAAGGGAATGGGCAAATGCGAGAAGACAGGTGACCGACGATATGGAATGAAAATGAAATGAAATGAAAATTAAAAATCCCTTTTGTTCCGTCAAGTATATTCCTGAAACCTCAGAAAATCCGTTGCTCTTTCAGAATGATAAATTGATGTATTATTGTTCCAGGCAAGTGCAAAGAAGAAAGAAAGGTGTTACGTTGTAAAAGCCGTAGATTGCAGAGCAGCAGTGGTGTTGAGAAAGTGATCAAAACCCTATGTAGCTTACGCACTCCCAGAAAAATCCAAGGTCTACGAATCCAACTGATCAAGCAGGACAGGATTTCTAAACCCTGCATATATAGAAAGTCGTATCGATTGGTGAAGAAGGCTGGGAAATGGCATTTGGAAGTTCGCGATGGATGTCGAGGAAAATTCAAGATCCGTTACCGCAGGAAAAGTAAGAGTTAGAATAGTTCCATGCTCCGCATTCTTAAGTGTGTAACGATTTATTTTCATGCATCGTATTGTACAAACAATTCCAAAGTTAATGCTTGATCTGTGTTTCATGTCGAAATTTACCCCAATGTAATATAGATTGCAGGAGAAAATGCGGACCCAATGCTATGTGGAGAAGACGAAGAAGAGGACGAGGAGGCAAGTGTCGGTGCAAGAGAGGCTATCGTGGAAATCCAAGGAAAGGAGGATGCAGTGGTAAGTTGAGTGGCGCAAAGCATTTGTGATGCAGCACCGTCCATTTAAGTACTGACAATTGAAAGCTCAAATAGGTTCATGTAGCCATTTTTTCCTCAAAAGTTTTCTATCTTTCAGCACCATTCAAAGCATGCATCGTTGAAATATTGCAACGAGTGCAGTATTCATTTCTTATAGGTTCTTCAGGAATGGGGATTAAGCAGGATACTAACATGTATAGTCTGTTTGTCTATACCGATTTCTTACGACAAAGCTCGCAGCTTTGTAAATGTTTTATTTTTCAGCTTCTTGTGTGTGTCGAGCTTCTGGAGACCCGCATTATTCGACGTACGACGGACAAAAGATCCACTTCATGGGCATGTGCATGTACACACTGACGAGAACGTTGGGAAATAAACCCTGTGCTTTTAACATCATGGTGTCCAACGAAAGACGAAACAAGAAGAAATCGGTTTCCTACACCAAGCAAGTAGACGTCGAAATCGGTGGAATCTACGTCACGTTATTCAAGGGCAGAAAAATCCAGGTACATTCATTACGAACTCTCGAGACAGCGGCTACAGCCCATGTTTGGCATAGGTCAATGACCTTGTAATTCTTCAGGTCAAGTGTATGCATGTTTCGAAATATTGTATGATTGCTCCTTTGTGACGACAGTTGACATTTGAATTTGTTGATTGATTTCCTAGGTGAACGGAACAAATGTGGATGTGAGAAAGACTCCCTATAAGAAAAACGGCATTTTGTTGACGAGGGTAGGACGTCGGTTTACCAAGCTCCAATCTCCGTCGTGTGGTTTGAGCGTACTTTGGGATGGCAAACATTCCGTAGAGGTGACTGCTAACAAGGGCAGTTACGGTGGGAAGATGACTGGGATCTGTGGAGATTGCAATGGTAAGAGAGACGACTTCCGGCTGGCCAATGGAACTAATGTATCGCGCATGCCAAAGAAGGTCAGGTACAGGAAGATTGGAGACAGTTATCGTGTGCCAAATGTACGGAATCCTTCAGCTGCGTGAGTATGTTGTAGAACTGAATCGGAAAGATCAATTCAAACGGGTTGGATGAATTGTGAATTCCTTGATTTTCCTGTTTTGTAGCACCGAGTGGGAAAGAAGATACCATAATTCCAGTTATTTTTGATGTCGATTAATTTTTAGCGATTTTGCGAGTCAGTTGAAGTCGCAAAAATATTTTTCGCAAAAATGATGTTTCACACGTTTTTTAATATGTTTTTACATAAATTTGCAAAAATAAGAAACACAAAAATAAAGATATAGAGTTTTTACTCAAATTTGCAAAAATAAATCGACGCAAAAATATCCAGATTTACGGTACTTTATAATTTGAATTTTTAGCGAGACACAAATTCAGCAATTGTACTCTTTTAGCCAGAGCTAATGATATAGACTTTATAAATCCAAGAAAGATAACTAATACCTAGAACACGAAATAAATTGTTAGGATATTCAGTTTTAACGAACTGAAAACCCTCGATAATAATCCAAAATTAAATCCTTGCTAATTATTCTGCTTATACGATAGTTAAGAGTTCTCCGTGATTTTTTCTTTGTATAGATGTGAGCCTACACCGGAATTTTCAAGTTGTTCTCCGGAACAGACCAAGAGGTTCAGTTCATTAGAAACATGTGGATTAATGAGGAGCACATCTGACGGAAATCCATTCAAAAATTGTGTGAATTGGATGAAGAATACCCAAGAAGCGGACGGAAATAGTCCCTTTTCTTCTTGTCTCATCGATGCTTGCAACAACGATGGTGCAGGACTGAAGCAAGTGACTTGCTCAGCGTTGGAAGAATTCGAAGAGAAATGCGTTGAGAATGGATACGCTCCACCTGAAAAGAATAATTGGAGAAATATTACATCATGTTGTTAGTTGTTATGAGATTTCCGGGATATATTTAATAATTTATTTTCAATATGAAAAACGACTACAAATCTAACTATTTTCGAATGAAGCTAAGGTTAGAGGAATTATGAAAATTAATAGAAGATTTCTTTGAATTTACAGCGATGCTGGAAGATGAGAAGTGTCAGGAAAACGAGGAGTACAAAGAGGATGCAAGTGGTTGTCCCAATTCCTGTCTTTCTCCAAAAGCAGAAGAGACGTGTTCGAATCCTGATATAGCAGGGTGCCAATGCCAAATAGGTTATGTTAGAGATGGGGATGTTTGTGTACCTCTTAGTCAATGTGGATGTATTCTGTTTAACAAGCGTTTTCCAGTAAGTTTTGGCTACGATTGTAAATTGTATTTTTGTTTGTTTGTCAAAAATCTCACAGGTTTCTTGAAATATATCATGTAAACAACAAATTCGCGAGTTAAAACGGCACATGAATGCATGTGATGTGAAACATATATGTACACATTATTCGAACGGAAGATGAGATGCCTCGATATATTGATGTAATATTCATTATAAAATTATATTTAAAAAAAAATATAACATCATACCGTAGTTTAATAACTGGGATAGATTGGAGTAAATATTAAATTTAATCCATTTAGGTATCATCAACCATTCTTTCACAAGACTGCAAAGAAAGAATTTCCTGCACTATGAACGACGATAGACCAGTTATTATAAAAGAGGCAGCGGAATGTGGTAGTACTGAAATATGTGTGAAACTTAAAGGTAGAGGAGTGTGTAGAGAAGGTAATTGTTTATATCAAATCCCCGACACTTATAAGAGTTATTGTTACAGTGTTTATATTATGCTATGTTCATGGTAATTCGCAAATCCTATAGAATTACGTTGTATAAATAATGAAATTCATATTGCTCTATAATAACTAAGAAGGTCCAAATCTATACAGATGCGCATTTTGCATAGTACACCGCCCTCAAGCGTTGTTAACGATAAGATAGGTTAAACAATTGTATTCCTTGTATGAATTGCACATATTTCTACTTAACCTCGATCAATCTCCACTGGATCTTATCAAAACAAATAACACAGTTCAGTCTTCCTCTCTTCACTTCAATACCTTGTCAGCACCTCAATGACTGTCGATTAAACGCCACTGTCGATTAACGCCACCGTTTGGAAAAGAATGATAACTCTTACAAAACGTCCCAATATAATTGTATATATTACGTGGTATCAAGACAAACGGAGGCATGGATACTTTACATAATCGGATGAAATGATAAAAATAACCCAATTTTCTTTTGGCTTTTAAATATCCATTTTACAAATCATCCAGAAATATATTCTTCATATACTGTATTAAACTTGTTTCTTTCATAATTGTATGTTTTTGTCAAGTTATATGGCATGTCAAACGTTGCAATATTTGATCTTTTTCATTTGTATTGTATGTAAAACTTATACGGTACCAATTTTGATGCACCAGATGCGCATTTCGACAAATAATGTCTCTTCAGTGATGCTCAACCGAAATGTTTGAAATCCGAAATAACTATGAAGTTTTAGAGCTAAATATAGCCAAAAACAGCGTGCCAAAAGAGTGGAGCCAAATTCATCCAAGGATAAGAGCTATGTATGAGGGAGATAATCCTTAATTTTGAAATGAATTTCTAAATTTTATAACAGCAATTAAATATGCATCCCTATTTTCAAGCTAGTAACGAAGTACTTAGCTACTGTAGAGACCCTCGGGGACTAACTGTCCACAAGCAGAGGCCTCGACCCAGGGGTCATAATGTAAAACTTATACGGTACCAATTTTGATGCACCAGATGCGCATTTCGACAAATAATGTCTCTTCAGTGATGTTCAACCGAAATGTTTGAAATCCGAAATAACTATGAAGTTTTAGAGCTAAATATAGCCAAAAACAGCGTGCCAAAAGAGTGGAGCCAAATTCGTCCAAGGATAAGAGCTATGCATAATTTTATGCTATAATTTTCCATTTGTATTCTAAATTTTCCATTTGCATTGTATATGTTTTCATTTGCATTGTATAATTTTCATTTGCATTGTAAGTTGTTTTTTTTTTTGGTTAAATTTGTATTCTATATTTTCTATTCATATTGTATAATTTTCCATTTGTATTCTATATTTCTCCATTTGTATTATATAATTTTTTTTCTCTTTCGTTTGCATTATCTGTCGGCGCGGGTTCGAAGCCCGCTCGCGCCGGTAAGTGAGAAAGTTTCCCAGTTTACTTTCGGAAGGTCGGTGGTCTCTTTCCAGGTACATTGTATCTGGGTTCTCTCTTCCACCAATAAAAACTGGACACCACCAGATAACTGAAAAATTGTTAAGTTTGGCGGAAAACATCAGTCAATCAATCAATCAATCAATCGTTTGCATTGTATAATTTCCATTTGCATTGCAAAATCTTTCATTTGTATTGTATCCGATGGATTGTTTATTTTGATTTGTTGCGAAGGATTTCATTAGTTTAGGTCCCACTAATATTTAGCCGTCACCAGCTGTAGGTGACGTACCACAAATAGACTTACTATGCTCAGCACACAGTGGCGTAGATGTTGCAACACGTGATGTCTGCTTTTAAGGTCACATTATCCGAAAGACCCGTGATTCTCACTTTTAAATAGCCATGCCTATGGGAATTTATTAGCTATATTTATGTCTAAGGTTTGATGCAGCCATGACACGAGTAGAACTCGAACATGCGACCTCATGGTTACGAACCAAAGGGTATATCACTGATTTACCGCGACCGGTTCCATATAGGAGTAGTTGCAAATACATGTAGCTAGCAATGGCGATTCTTACGCCGGGCGGACACACACACACACCCTTCACAAATATGATATTTTGTTTATTTTGCATACCAATGTCGAAAAAAGCATGCATGTACGTTTTATTTTGTCAGAACGCATTTGTTTCAGGGGACTTCGTCCCCCCCCCCCCCACTACACCCACCACCAAGTCTTTGCCCTGGACTCACTAGGGATCTTAAGACAATTCGCAGACATCCAGCAGTTTACTGCATCCTTTCCTTTATAATTATTTAGATCAGCCAGTGGTTAAACACGAGACTAGTTTGAATGTGCTGATTACATTAGGCGCATAAAAGCAATAAATTAATGGGGAGGTGGGTGAGGTTACGCCATTGCATTTAGCAAATACGGTACATTCCTGTGAAACGTGGCTCCTGAGCTTAACTTCTTCAACATCTCGTGCAATACCAAATTCGGTAAACGATAACTTAAGATTGATCCATTGAATAGTTGTAACAAACCAAACTCGATGTAAACAATTAATGGGAACCCAAAGGCCAAAGTCCTCCGAATCTACTGAATTCTGACTAATTTTAAAAAAATGTGCTTGCTAATCTGGACAGTTTTATATATAGAAAAAATAGATTATGTTGGGGTGGGGGTGGATTCGCCATTGCTAGCTACGTATTTTTAAACACAACTATTCCTGCATGGACCTGGTCGCGGTAACTCAGTGGTATATCACTTAGTTTGTGGGCGGGAGGTCGTGAGTTCGAACCCCGCTCCTGTCATTGCCGCATCAAATCTAAGACATAAACATAGGTAATGATTGCCCCTTTATTGGAAATATACAATACAAATGGAAAATTATACAATACATATGAATATTTATGTAATACAAATGAAAACTATAGAATGCAAATGGAAAATTACACAATACAAATGGAAAATATAAAATACAAATGGACAAACATACAATACAAATGAAAAAGATCAAATATTGCAACGTTTGACATGTCATACCAGTTGATAGGTATCCTATCGGGTTTTTTTTAACATGAGTAGTGTTTTCCCAACTCTCTATTTTATATTCCTTATAGGAGTTATGAGATTGCTCACTGTTCGTTATCTTCCCATTTTATTGAAACACTTAGGTTTTATCATTTAAAAAGCATTGTTATATGTAAATACATGAACATTAAAGATGTCAAAGGAGATTAGATAAGAAATGCTAATTTTTTTTTTTTTACACCAAATCGTAGCGTTTCGAACCCAAATCGTTCTGTTCTTGACTCAAAGGTAGAGCGATCTCATTCCAATCTTTCCGTTATTGGAAATCGAATAATTCTTTCTTGCAAATATCTGAAAGCGTCGAAGGTTTCTAATTATGTAATTGTAATCTGCTATAAAAAATAACGCTGTATCGTGTTTGTTATAGAAGTAAAATCGAGCAAAGGAAATTATGAGATTTCATAGACTTAAAAATTTACTGCATATGAATTTTAAGAAAATAACGTTTATTTCCTTGGCATTTTTCACGTTTAAGATTATTTGAAATGATTTTGTAGTTCCAGTCATTACCCACCATGCGCCCATTATTACTACAACTCCGACCGGATGTGAGTTCATTTATTTTATTGAACTATATCACGAATTATACGTTGAAATAATCAGTACATACTGCAATGAGTCCTACATCGGTGGAAAGAGAAATGTGTATATGTTTTAAAACACTTTTCATATTTTCTGTTGTATTTCAGCTAAATGTGGTGAAAAATACTGCGCACATAATGCAGAATGTCTTGACAATCGTGCATGTGTATGTAAAGATGGATTTTACGGAATTGGAGATATAAAATGCTCTAGTGAGTAATATTACGTAATGCGTTATTCATGAAGAAGTGAAGATGCATTTCTCTGCAAAGAGTAAGTTTTACGTAACTTCTGGGAGGGAAATGGAACGTGCCTATAATTATGTTGATGCATAGAATTTTGTTTTTGAATGATTAACTTCTTTCTTCCATCAATGTGTTATTGAAGATGAATGTCTTTTTCGAATATTTGTAAATCATAGTATATACAGGGGATATTCAATGTTTTGTTGATGGATATAGAATTTATTTCACGAGTGAGACAGGATTTTGTTTTTATGTTCACGAGTGCGAAGCACTCGTGAAAATCGTAAAAAAAAAAACCTGCCTCAAGAGTGAAATAAATTCTATATCCAACAACAAAAAACATTGAATTTTCTGTTTATTACTTTTTCTTCGGTTTTTCCTTCAGCACTTTTAGCTGTTCCTGTATAAACACTGCCAAATAGAAATCACTTGCACTGCGCAATGACATACCGAAGAAGCGGCAAATCGCCATCTTGGCCCTTACGTATTTTATTGGTGGAGTTTGCAACGAATCTTGATAACAAAAGATATGTGTAGGCTACATATTTAGGCCTAATGTTTACTTTACAGCACAAAATTGACTTTTGAGTCGCTCTGACAGAAAGTACAGGAAAGTTTAAATCTACGCCTGACATTACACAAAATACGTCATGTAGCAGAAAAACTTATATAATTTGCAGTTTTTGCATTTTAAAAAGTTTTAAACTACATTATAAATTATCCTAACATGCGGCATTGTCGCCATTTAAGTCCAGCACAGAAAACATTTCACAGATTCATATAAATCGATATGATGTGACGTCATCTGGTACATTTTACAATACATGACGCATTCATACCGATTGTTACACCGTTCTTGGCACACTGATTTTGACTACGGATAACTCCGTTTACATGATCAGGATATAGGGCTCATGGCGGGTGGGATCGGTCGACAGGGGATGCTTATTCCTCCTAGGCACCTGATCCCACCTTTGGTGTGTCCAGGAGTCCGTGTTTGCCCAACTATCTATTTTGTATTGCTTATAGGAGTTAAAAGATTGATCATTATTCTTTCATTTTATGCTTTGATAGGTGGATCAAGCAATCCTTCCACGTGAAAATTAAATTATTTTTAGGTATTCAAATAAAAACATGAAAAATGAATTGTATATAACGTAGAGTGAAAGTGACCCTATGTACTGCAAATAAATATTTACACAGTACTTTTCGTATTTTCAGTGTGAAAATAACAACTTTTATTAAATGAATAAATTCCAGTATTTCACTGTTGAAAATGTAATATATATAATATAATATATATATATTGTTTTAGAAATGTGCACATGTGGCAGTGGAGGTCCGAACATGTTCGAGTCATTTGATGGCAGAGTGCTTCACTTCTCTGGTGAATGTCAATACCGCCTGTCATCTTATTCAGACCAACAAACTACGTGTTCTTACGTGGTGGACATCGTCAACAAAAGAACAAAGAATACATATGTCATTGTCAAATTAATGGACATGGACGTTAGGCTGTTTCAAAAACAACTTGTTCGGGTACTTGCATGAGCATCTTTTTAGTTTCAATTAAAAAATTCTTATGCTGTTCCTTTAATAAATTTAGCATTTTCTAAAATGTGGATCCTTAAATATGTATTACTGGGGATATCTTTTGTTTAGATAAATGGACAAGATCGCTCTCTTCCTGCTGGTAACTCCAAGTTTATTATCTACAAAGCTGGTGTCGCTATTCGACTGTTTGTTCCGAACTGTGGTATTTTAATTAGCTGGGATGGCGACACCAACGTGCTGATATCCGTTCCTACAGCATTCAGTGGCCATCTGGATGGTATTTGTGGCAACTGTAACCAAAACATCAACGATGACCCAACCAGTGCGGATGTCTACTCAAAATACACGGTTACAGACACCGCCAAATCTACGTATTTAGATTTCATTTACTTTTCATTTCAAACTCAAAAACATCAAAGAGCTATGGGAAATATGACCCTATTAATCTAATCTAATTTTAACCTAAAATTCCAAAATCTGATCCCAATAAATAGCAATTCAATTTACTAAATCCGACTAAAATAAAATATTAGATTAAAAAAACATTTGTTAGATATGCATTGTATAATTATATATGTGCATATTATTTTTTATATATGTTTATATATAGATGTCGAAATGCATTTTCCAAAAAGAAATGCAGAAGACGAGCTCAACTGATGATGAAGATTAGGGTTTGCAAATATCATGACCGTGCAATCAAAAGAAGATGCAGGTTGTCGTCAAAAGAAAGCAGGGCGTTAATGAAAGCTTGTATTGATAGTGGGTGTGGCTATATGACACGTCAGCGAAAAACAGCTGTTAAGACGGGTTGCCAAACATTGGATTTGATCTCTGGCATTTGTAGGGCCAAAGGTCATGATGTCAACTGGAGAATATATCCACTTAACGATTGTAGAAGTAAGTCTTTAGGCATGTCTATTTTGTCACACCATTTTCTATGCCAAATTAATGACGAAAGTGTCAAGTAAGGAATACTTAGATTGAAAAGAAATTGCTGAGGTCATTAAAAAGCATGTATTTTGATAATGATAACTTAATGCAATTTTATCATTGATATTATCAGGACCAAAATGTGAATCTCGTTTCAATATGGAAACAAAATTTGGTAGAGGTATTTCTGGCTGTCCACAGACATGCGGATTCAGTTTTAAAGGAAATTGTACGTTACCTCTGGCCGAAGGTTGTAAGTGTAAGGAGGGCTTTCTTTGGGATGGAGACGCTTGTGTCAAACCTAGTCAGTGCGGCTGTACTACACCTACCGGGGATTATATTAGTGTGGGTTATTATTTCACTTTCATTCCATATGAATAGTATAAACATAACCTTTTAGATCAAAAGTTTTATTAGTGGTGTTTTGTGAAACATTATCTTACCCTTTCAGATTATGGTTATTGTTTTCTTCAATGTCGGAATCACGTTAAATGTTTAATGTTTTCCCCGTCTTACAATAAACCTATGAATAACTGTTTCAGATCGGAAAGTCATTGTTCGGCGAACACTGCTCGAATGTATACAAATGTGTTAAACGAAACGATAAGGCAGTATTAGAATCAGAATCAGGTCCCTGCGTGAATACAAACTGCAAAATTGTGAATGGGCATCCAAAATGTACAACATGCAGAGATGGTTTTGAGAAGACAGTAATTGGATGTGTACCAAGTATGAATTTTTCCTCTTGATATCTACTGTCGCTCCAGGCATAGTGAATTTTTCCTTAATTTGTATGTTCATACAATTTTAACATATTTGTAGGATTTCAGAGGGGATCAATGTTCAAAATATATTCTGGATCATGGGTTAGGTCATGATTATACTAAGGGTTAAAGTTTCTACAATATGATAAGGCCACGATCAGGAGCATATTCGTTAAAACACATGCATTTTATTTATTGTGTAAATCGGGTGTTATCAGCACGATATGGACAAAGAAGTGTATACCATATTTGATTTCCATTTTGGGGAAATGTGATTCTTTTGGTTTTACTATAATAGAGTTTTAAAAATGTCCATTTTTCATGTACATCAGATATTGTATATGAATATTTTATTATCTATATAGAGTTTACACCACCACCGCCTAATGCACCGGCAACCCAGACACCTGAAGTACCCCCAACAACCCAGACACCTTTCGTGACACCTGAAGTACTTCCAACAACCCAGACAACGTTTGTGACACCTGAAGTACTTCCAACAACCCAGACAACGTTTGTGACACCAGAAGTACCCTCAACATCCTATAGTCACGGTACCAACGTTTTGTCAATTGATACATCGTGTATTTTTCCTGTGATGCCAATATTGATACATGAATTCTTATTTCATATGCATAGTTTGTAAGCTTCATGAAAATACATTAGATTTTGAATGTTTTCAAAGAACCTTAAAGTGTGAAAAATGTATGGGGTTTTGTTTTGGTATTATTCTATGTATTTCCCACGACAATTATTGTTATAACTATATCTAAATCGTAATAAAGTAGAGAATGCTTTTCTAGAAATATAAGTACAATACCAGTCGGGTACAGTAAAGCATGAGATGTTATACGTAAGATGCGTGTTAAATTTGACACAATTTATACATGTTTTAACGATATGCGTCATATGGAACAAAAGTATTTTCCCTCAGAGACTTGTGAAGACAATGACTGTCCAGCCAATGCTGTTTGTGTTGACAACAAGTGTGTCTGTAAAGAGGGATACATCAACATAACCAATACTTGTGAAGGTAGATGTTCATTACTTTTATGTACATAATGACTATGCGGAATTTTAAATGATTTTAAAAGTATCTATGAATCGAATGTGTAGGATTTTAAAAATGTCGTTAATTTTTATGGCGTCGAGCTTTGCTCGAACGGCATCTAGTCAACGTGTACGACTGAATCAGCTGAAAAGTTTACGCGACCGAAGGTGTCAGACTATCGATGCTTCCGCGGAAAAATCCCGCGCTTTTTGTAATGGCGTATGAATATCTGTACTGTTTAATGATTTACGACATTTTAAAGTTGTTAATGAGAAACAAATGAAAATTATCACATTGATTTACTTTAACATATAAAAACTTTCACAAAAAAATAAAAACAAATCAAATAAAAATTCCAATTTCAATGCGAACTACATTTGCAAAGTCACGTGATGTCTGAAACGATAGCGTGTCTAGACGAAAGATAGCGTGGGTTTTGTTTGTAAACATTGCGTGCTGTTGGCGAAATTTAAACTGAGAAATAGTGTATCGCGGATTATTTATGGTCATTATATTTTAGGGTAGGTAATGTTTATTTGACTGTAGCATTCTCAGTAGGGTATTAACGCATCTGTAGGTTTGCAAATCATTGGTCAACTCGGTATATAAACACTGGCACGTGTTAATGTTATTGTAAACAAACCAAGCGCGGAAGCATTCATTATTATAAGGCTTTCAAGTAAAGGTTTTTGTGGAGGTAAAAGTTACTGAATTAACAAAATTTTTTTTTAATCTGACTAGATTTTCATCTCTTGAGATGCTAGCAGTGATATATACTACAAATGGTCCATAGTTGTTTACATTGTTGCACATATTTCTTATTAAAATTTTGGTTTAAAACTTATTTCTTGTTTTTATTATGTTATCAACAAGTACATGCAATGCTGCCCTTTACAACTATTAAAAGGAGAGTTCTCACAACAGTTGACTTTTTCACTAAATATCTTAATGCACAAATTTTCAGTTCTTTGTTAATTACATCTGTGCCAAGGATTGTAGAGTACTCCCTTGGCTAGCAAAGATGTGTGAATAATTGAGAACAATGGTTGATCACAAAAATCTTCATTATTTAATAACATTAGATATTGTAAATAATCCTTTGAAAAATATTCTGAAGAAATAAAATGGAATTGTAAAAAAATATATCTGTAATTGAATTTTTTTGTGAAAAGAGCTACTGTACAGATGTATTAGAAGCATTATTCCTGTATGAAGGATAAATATTCTTGGTATTGCTTGAATTCAAAGCTGTATGTGTGTTTTTAATACATGTACAGCTAATCTTCGTTATCGGGAATATGTAAATAGAGTTGCCAGTCCAAACCACTTCTTTTTTGTGTGTGTGTTATCCTTGTTATCGCAAATCCTTGGATATCTCAAATTTAATTTCAGTCCTGTTGAATTTGCAAAAACAAGGTGTGACTGTAGTCAATGGCATCAAAATATTCACAGGTAGAAGACTCTCCATTGAGATTTATATAAAGCTATATCTACTCTGTGTACATACAATAAGGGATGAAGCATTGATAAACTGGACAGTACATAGTTTCATTATAATCTTTGCTTTCTTAACACGACGCCATTGTGGCCCTTCAGGCCTTTGATTTTAATTTTGGAATTTGAAACATAATCTGTGAACATCAAATATCCATTGATTCTGAGTCTTCATTCCCTTCATCTTGTTAATCTAAGCATGAATTCTAATCATAATTAAAATGCACTCACCATGAATGTTATACTACTGTCTGAAATTAATGATCCGCCCATTATATCAAGTATTTTAGAGAGTTTTTAAATCAACGATTGATTAGGTAGAGTATAGGGTAAAAAACAGCATAGAGGGGTCTATAGAGTAGAAACTAATGTAGAAAGTGTGTTTACATATTGTTTTATATTGAGCTTAAATTTCCTAAGAAATTTAATTTACGGTCTCCAAGGAATGTTTTGAAGCAGAATCAATGAAATTCAGCACATTTTAAATCTCGACAAAAAACTGGCCTTTGCTATCAATGCATTGATAAGTATACCTTAGAGTTCTTACCGTGTAATTCATTGTGTTTACAAGAAAAGGTATATTTATTTCACAAAATATCCAAACGGGCACATATTTAAGAATCTAAGCAGCTTTTACAAGGTTTCTAAACCCCTATCTTTGCTCCTCACGAAAATATTAACAGCTGTGAAGGAGAAACTTCAAACGTACTGTGCGACTACATGTGCCAGGTGTGGTGTAAATCAAATGTGGATTCTAAAAATTTCTAAAGAACTTTTAGTAAACTTGAAATCACAAACTTTTTCTCAAATCAACAACATCAAAACATATGACTTTTCAACACTTTACACGACCGTTCCTCACGATAAATTAAAGACTAGACTTTTTTGACATCATAGACAGTTGCTTCTTCAACAAACATAGAAAACGCAAATATTCCTATCTTGTGATCAGTCATTCAAAAAAACTGCTTTGTTAAACGCCACTCTGATTTCAAGTACAAGTACTCCAAAGTTGAAATAAAAATATGCTAGAGTTCCTCATTGACAATATCTTCATGGTCTTTGGTGATCAGGTCTTCCAACAGTCTGTTGGAATCCCCATGGGCACGAATTGTTCTCCTTTGTTAGTTGACCTCTTTTTATATTCCTATGAAGCAGAATTTAATCAAAAACTTCTACGTGAGAAGAAAAAATCTCTTGCTGTGGCCTTCAATTCGACATTTAGATATATCGACGATGTATTATCTATTAACAATAATAATTTTCATTCATATCTCGATTCACTATATCCCAGTGAACTCGAAATAAAAGACACCACAGAGTCGTCCACTTCTGCTTCATACTTAGATATGTTATTGAAAGTAGATATCAACGGCAAACTAACAATTCAACTTTATGACAAACGGGATGATTTCAACTTCTCAATCGTCAACTCCCCATATTCATGTAGCAATATTCCATTATCACCTGTATATGGTGTTTACATCTCTCAACTGATTCGATACACAAGAGCTTGTTCTGCGTATGGTCAGTTTTTAAATCGAAGCAGTATGCTGACAGTCTTGTTTAAAATCAGCATTTCGCAAATTCTATGGTCGTTATAACGATCTAGTTTGCCAATACAACCTATCATGGGCTCAAATGCTGTCTGGCGTGTTTCATGTCGATTGTTAGGCTATTCTTGGCACACTGATTTTGACTACGGATAACTCCGTTTACCTGATCAAGATATAGGGCACACGGCGGGTTTCATCGGGCGACAGGGAATGCTTACTCCTCCTAGGCACCTGATGCCACCTCTGGTATACCCGGGGGTCTGTGTTTGCCCAATTCTCTGTTTTGTATTGTTTATAGGATTTATGAGATTGATCACTGTTTGTTATTTTCGTCTTTCATCGACATAAGTCAAATGAATATGTAAACGATATAGATATTACTATCTACGAGAACCATTCAAAATTACGTACACAATGTCACTTCTTTGCCTCAAATTACCACCAAATTTAGCCGGAATTTGATAAGAAAATAATCTTAATAAAGTATCTATTTTAGTTAAAGACCCAATTGTAAGTTAACACCCCCAAATTGTAAGCTGTCTGTCAATCAAACATATAACAATAGATCTCAGATGGAGTGACGTCTGCAGACACTGTGGTTTCCAGCTACCCCAGAGAGGTGTTTTGATATCAATAACAGCCAGTATCTACAGGCATTCTTTAGATCTTGAGGAAGCCCAGTATACCTGAGTTTTGATAGCATTGACCTGTCCACAACTGTTATTTTCTTGTATTTCAATTGTTTTTAAAAAGACCCCTGAACAATGCAATATCAATATAATTGTATTTTATGTCTCATACTATTTCCTTTTCAAGAGTACAGCTCACCGAAGCTTGTTTTTGCTTTAAAAAATCAACACTGTAAAACTGTATGAGAATGAAATATGTCATTTATTTTAGACAACAAATGACGAAGATAAAGGTTCATACAAAAAGGGGGGAAATCAGCGATCCACGAACACTGTCATATTCTTGCACAATATGTCAACCCATCATTTCTGATTTCCCCCATATAGATAATTTCACAAATAAATATGGTACTGACCAGTTCAAACAGGGGAAAATCAGTAGATACATACAATGTAATTACATAGGATTTCAACACATCTGTCCTGATTTCCCCATACATGATTATCACAAATAACAAACAATGACTAGTTAAAATACAGACCTTGGAAACTTGTTCCAAAGTGTACAACAAGCAAAAAGATGGCGAACAAAAAGGTGTACAACAAGATGACGAATAATTAAGCTACAATTTTTTTTTATATAGGTGGGATTTAAGATGGGGAGGTGGTGGGCTACTGGATTTCTCAAAATTTAAACACGCTTTCTACAATGTCCAAACAATCAAACTTTCTAACAGAAGTAGACACGTGATCTATACACAAGTTTTCATTGGTTCAGATACAAATTGTGCTAATGTTGAATAGGGGTTCCCGACGGGGTTTAATGTTCAGAGGTACAATACAGGTACTAACTAATATAAATAATATAAGGAAAATGTTTCGCCATAAATGTTATTATATACATAATAGATATTTTCCCTCCTCTATGTACATGCATTTTATATTACACAATCAGAAATCAAACAATAATTTGCACAATGATTTCTAAAACTTGTATCTTATTGAAATAATTTATGTCATCAATTTATGATACCTCTATATTTAAAACAGAAATTATTCATTGAGTCAATGACTGAGAGTAAGAGAGAAAGAGGAGGTGGGAGTAGAATGTGTGTCAGCTTTCCTTAGGAATACAACCATTATTCAAACACTATGACAACAGAAACTCTGCAGAGGTCCCTGAGACAGGTCCTGTGTATATCAAAACTATAAAAAAAGAAAAAAAGGCATGGACAGGTAGATTTCTACCATGTTCTGTCTGTGTATTTCTTTGAGTGCCATGGGATATAGCAGTTAACACCTTGGTAGACCCTGACCACTCCAGGTAAATAACATATATTTAGATTAGGCTCCGCCTACATTTTCACTGACCGTACGGTCATGAGATGGATCTTTGAAACCTGCCAGTAGTACATTGCGGAAATGAAGTTGTGTATATAAAGTTGTGTATAGAGCAGGGTAGCATGTTTTATAGGATCATAAATTGAACTGATTTGGCTATCATCCAAGCATCTGGGTTTCTACAATGTACAATTACCATTATTCCATCAATAATATTACTTTGTGGTTTTAGATTGGAAGTCATCATATATTGAACTAAAGGGTCTTTTTGTACGTGACATCAAGATGGTGGTGTTTGTTTTTTTTTATCGTCAAAATAGATTTGGGAGCAATGTGCTCAGTTGCAATGTCATGATGCACTTAATGTTTGTTTAATTCTGAGTAAATATTAAGAATTGAAAGAGCAAAGGTAAAACGGCATTATTTTACTGACTACATTTTCCCATAAATCTCAGCGGACATGTAGCTTGTCTATGTATTTTTCGAATGGTCCTCGTTTTATGAATTTTCTATGTAAGCCAGTCCGGGTGTTTAGTATCAGTCAACATATTCCATTCATTGTGGTAATTTGGCATGTTTTAAATTTCAGTAAAATGTGTAGATAGCAACTGCCCATCAAATTCAGGCTGTGTTGACAACATATGCACGTGTAACTCCGGATTTATAGACATTAATGGTGACTGTGAAGGTGGGTTTTATTTTCATACAACATTACCACCTCTGAAAGATAACTGCATGTATATCAAAATGTACATAAAATGCTATTTTCATTATTACAGTAAAGTGTGAAGATAAAAATTGCCAATCCAATGCCCGCTGCAAGGACAACAAATGTGTTTGTATAGAGGGTTACATAGACAGAAGTGGAATTTGTGAAGGTAAGAACATTTACGGCAAAAGGGCATTCTCTGTGGATATAAAAGGTTGTATTGAATCATTTCCATGTAAATTAGATTGAGTGTTTGATATCAGTTGTTGTCAGTCAACAGCGGGTACTTACTCCTGTTAGTACCTGATCTGACCTTGGGTGTGTTCAGAGGTTTACGTTTACCCTACTCTCAATATTTATATTTTTATAAAATGATCACTCTTTGTTATCTTCATTTTCATAAATATTGTGCGATAAATTGATACGTTTTAACTTTCCAGTAAAGTGTGTAGATAGCAACTGTCCATCAAATTCAGCTTGTGTTGACAACAATTGCAAGTGTAACTCTGGATTTATAGAAAACAATGATGTCTGTGAAGGTGGGTTTTCTTTTATTAGTCCATTATATGACATTAAGCATTGTAAAGGAATACATATTATTGTAACCTCTGCAAGACAACAGTCACATTCTACATGAAACACACCGGTCGCAGTATCTAAGTGCTAGAGCTTTGGTTTCGTGATCAAGAAAGCCACGAGTTTGAGCACCGCTTGTGTCATGACTGCGTCAAACTTACGATCTAAACATAGAGAGTGTTTACGCTTCGCCAAACACTCAACATTTAGAAGTGAGAGTAACGGGTCTTTCGGATATGACCTTAAAAACGGAGGTCCCGTGTGGCGGCAGGCGTTGGCACAATGAAGAACCCTCACTGTTACGACCCTGAGCGCCAAGCAAAGGTCTAAATTTGTAGTAATCTATTTACAGCTGGTGACGTCTCAGTGTGAGTGAAAACTTAAAAGGGACGTAAAACAAACAACAAACATACAAACAAAACTATTTACCCTGTATCATTGCAGTTAAGTGTGAAGATAACAATTGCCAATCCAATGCACACTGTAAGGATAACAAATGTGTTTGTGTAGAGGGTTACATAGACAGAAGTGGAATTTGTGAGGGTAAGAAAACGTACACCTAAAAATTCAAACATTCCCTATGTGCACACTAAAAAGATAAAATGAATCTAGTTAATAAATTCCATGTAAACCAGACTTTTTTGTTTAAAATCAATTACCATGTATCATCTCTTCCGATAAATTGATACTTTTTGCCTTTCCAGTAAAATGTGTAGATAGTAACTGTCCATCAAATTCAGCTTGCGTTGACAACAAATGCACGTGTAACTCTGGATTTATAGAAAACAATGATGTCTGTGAAGGTGGGTTTTCTACTCTACGGTCAAATAATTGTATGAGGCATTTTTTTATAGGTTTTATCCGGAATCAGATCCAGAAATAGTTATTACCATCTACATGAAACAAATACATTTATGACTTGTATCATTACAGTGAAGTGTGAAGATAAAAATTGCCAATCCAATGCACGCTGTAGGGACAACAAATGTGTTTGTGTAGAGGGCTACATAGACAGAAGTGGAATTTGTGAGGGTGAGAAAATCTACACTCTGTATATATAAGCAATGAAAAAGTGAATTAAGATAACCAACAGTGATCAATCTCAAAACTGCTACGAAGAACACAAAATTACGGGTAGGGCAAATACGGACCTCTGGACGTGCCAGAGCTGGGATCATGTCCCTAGGAGGAGTAAACATCCCTTATCGATCAGTCACACCCGCCGTAAGCCCAATATTTCGAACGGACAATATGTAATGAAAATCAAGGTAGGGGTATAAGATGGCATGAGAAAGACAAAATGCTTTTCAATTTTCTTCCTTATAAAAGGTAAGGAGTAAGTCCATGGAATTTGTAACAAGATCAAAATATGATCCACATTTTTATAGTCTCTCACTTTCGTCAGTTACGACTTATTCCCATAGTTTTGAATATATTTTCTTTCTGTAATTTTGTTTGACTGGGGACAAAATCAGAACTTTCAAAATTTTCAACTGAGGAATAAATTGATATTTCACTGAAAATATAATCCCCTATAGTCAAAGTTCCAGATTCCATTTAGCATTAAACAACTATAAGTGAGAAAGAGCAAGGTGTCTTCATGATCCACATCTTTATTAAAACTGACATGAATTTATGAATACATTTCTCATCTTATCCGCCATATTTATTTCAGGTAGCCTATTCACTCTACCCGTATATACCCCAAATGTGATTGTCACACCTGAGTGATTTTCTAGCTGGACTTGACCAGTTCACATCTCCGATAGTAATATATAGGGAATGAGAAATAAATAAAATCGCATTTTGAAACACCATGCATCGCTCAAAATTAAAAAATAGATATTGTATATTAGTGAAACATTCTGATAATTTAGACCAAAATGCAAAAAAAGCTTATCCTGCATACTTGCAAGTATTTGCAGTTTAATGTGAAATAAACGCGGAGAAATCATTTTGCCAACTACGTACTCATATAGTGGTATAAGCAGAGAACATAAAACATATATTTTGCAAAATACAGGTGCATGTGCATAATATGTAATGCAAATAGAATATTCGCCAAAAAACCGCATCAAATGCGGACATTCAATAGGTACTGGAGATGTGCACTTACCGAGAATGTTAGATTCTCTTATTCTGGTAAATCCACGAAACAAAATAATGAATTCCGTTTGTATCTCGACACAACTTTACAACACATTGTCATTCCATTATACATACTGCGACACACTTCGGCCGTGCCAATAAGGATGTCTTCAATCAGGGAAGGTATCGGGGTCGAATATTTTTCCTGTATTGAATGCTTGACTCGTGGTCAGGGGTTTTGCAGTTTATAAAAATCAGGAATCTGATCATGTACGTACAATGTACATATACACTGAGTATCTGGTTGAATATATTGCGTTCACAACTGTAAGACAAACGGGATGATTTCAGCTTTTCCATCGTCAGCTTCCCATATTTATGTAGCAATATTCCAACTACGTAATGGTGTTTATATCTCTCAATGGATTCGATACACAAGAGCTTGTTAGATGCTTATAGTCTACTGACAAGTTGATGGTTCAGGGGTTCTAAATGTCTCGTTTAAAGTCATCATTTCGCTAATTCTATGGTCGTTATAACGATGTAGTTTGCCAATACAACCTATCATTGAATCAAATGCTCTCTGACGTGTTTCATACCGATTGTTAGACCGTTCTTGGCACAGATTTTGACTACAGATAACTCCAATATAGGGCTCAGGGCGGATTTAACCGGTCTACAGGAGATGCTTACTCCTCCTAGGCACCTGACCCCACCTCTGGTGTGTCCAGGGGTCTGTGTTTGCCTAACTATCTATTTTGTAATTTTGTATTGCTTGTAGGAATTATGAGATTGATCAGTGTTCGTTATCGTCACCTTTCATACAAACGTAGATATTTAAATAAGGGAATTATGATCGGAAATATACATCTGGGTTAGAATACATGTATTACATAAGCAATCCAAAATAAACAGTTCATTACACAAATATATATGTATAAGGGAATATATAAACGGAAATATAGTACAACTTTCAAGTTTCATTGACAATATATTGGAAACCAACGTGAGTTTCATCGGTGCTTATACATGTACATGTAATTAAATTCATCGTTGGAAATTAAAAAGAATATAATTATATAAGTTTGAACTTTATATGGAGAAAATACGGACTTTGTATGTTAGAATTATTTTGTCTACAAGATTCGTCCCCGAAAATTTATAAACGTATGCTTTTGGTCAGAGTAGAAATGAATGAAAGGCGAAGATAACGAACAGTGATCAATCTCATAACTCCTAAAATCAATACAAAATA
The DNA here is from genome assembly GCF_947568905.1 of Ostrea edulis. Lineage (NCBI taxonomy): Eukaryota > Metazoa > Mollusca > Bivalvia > Ostreida > Ostreidae > Ostrea > Ostrea edulis. Next base: position 40,635,588 of record NC_079168.1, read on the forward strand.
GATAGTTGGGCAAACACGGACCCCTCGACACACCAGAGGTGCCTAGGAGGAGTAAGCATCCCCAGTCGACCGGTTACACCCGCCGTGAGCCCTACATCCTGATCAGGTAAACGGAGTTATCCGTAGTCAAATTCAGTGTGCCAAGAACGGCCTAACAATCGGTATGAAACACGTCAGACAGCATTTGACCCAATGATAGGTTGTATTGACGAACTAGATCGTTATAACGACTATAGAATTTGCGAAATGCTGACTTCGATCGAGACTGTTGAAACCCCTGTACCATCAACTTGTTTGTCAGTAGCTTGCCTCGATTTAAAAACTGACTATATGCAGAAAAAGCTCTTGTGTATCGAATCAGTTGAGAGATATAAACAACGTATGCAGGTGATAATGGTGTATTGCTACATAAATATTGGAAGTTGACGATGGAGAAGCTGAAATCATCCTCTTTGTTATACAGTTGAGTTGTCAGTTTACCGTTAATGTCTACGTTCAATAAAATATCTAAGTATGAAGCAGACGTGGACGACTCTGTGGTGTCTTTTATTTCGAGCTCACAGGGATATATCGAATCGACATAGGAATGAAAGTTTTTATTGTTGATAGACAAAATGTCGTCGATATATCTAAATGTCGAATTGAAGGCCACAGCAAGAATTTTTTTCTTCTCACGTTGAAGTTTTAGAATAAATTCTGCTGAATTCATTTTGAAGTGCATCTACATGTAGATTAAATGCAATTGCAGGTTTCTTTCTTTTAATTTCATCAGTTTCATTAGAAAAATAACACTTTAGAACTATGAAAGGTGAAGATAACGAACAATGATCAATCAGCTTTGTTTTATTGGTATATAAACCAATATATGTAAAACTTATACGGTACTAATATATGAATCCTGATATGAATTACTACTAATTAAAAAATAAAATGTTTATACCTTTGCCTTTTGCAAATACCACTGATGCATAATAGTATGCTGACATTGTATCATATAATATAAAACATCAGCACGAATTTCACTGATTTATAAATACTAATATCTTATCGAATACATTTCAATTTGAAATTTCGACGTGCAGTGGTATGCCTATTTTCAGTATATATCCATTGAGCCAGATCTACGAAATGAAAATATTTATGCATAAATTACACTCAAGCCTGAAAGTAATTATTATGGCATGTTACAGAAACGTTAAAACACACATAAGCTATAGCCCTGCAATGCAGACATGCGATTTTTGGAATACATACATTAATACATGTACATTCGTGAATGAAGTTCCTACGTTTAAAATAATATTGGTCTTTATGCATTTTGTTTTATGACTTGGTGTAACATTCCTTACACTATGTAAATGAAGGAAAACTTGGTAAGGGTGCAATTCTACACCATACAATCAATATACATGTATAGCAACGCAAAATGTAATAACCAGGCATGTATCGCCATTTTTCAAAGGGGGGGGGGGGGTTCGGGGTGGGAGGGGGCAACCGAAAGAAAAAAATGGAAAATTGGATTCTTCAGAATATTTCGCCATACAAAATGATAATGATAGTTTAAAAAGAGATGAACAACAATAAAACATAACAAAAAACCCAAGCAAATCAAAGTGCTTCGTCCGACGTTCAAAGTCCTAATGCGTGGGAGGGGAGGGTGTGAGTGAAAGGGCCTTTTACTTTGAATGCCTTAATAACCCACACACTTAATTTTCCTCAATCGTTGGAGGTTTGGGGTGGGATGGGGTGGTTAGAGTCCTCTACTATGAGTGCCTCATAATTTTTTTTTTACCCATTCTCCATTTTCTTAATTAATGGTAGTCGTAGGTGATTTTTGCTATTATATCAGAAATATCAAGCTGGGATCAAGTGGGGGTCACCCAATATATCTTTTATTTGCATTACAAAATAACAATTAAAAATTGTTAATATAGGTGGCGGAATGTCCACTTGTCCCCTCCCCCTTGATTCTATGTGCCTGATAACGATGATGCAGAATATGATAAACTCAATTATGACATTTTGCATTAGTACAATTTACGTCGAGTTTAACGCAGAATGTAATAACACAAAATGTGATAGATATACAAGATATATTGAGCGCCAAATTAGCATAAACTGAAGTAATTGAAGATAACAATAGTTGATTACATTTTTACATGAAAGGCATAACGATCGTGGATTTCATATCTATTTTTGCTAGGAAATATTTTGTTTTTATATAAAGTGGTAGAATACAGTGCAAGAAATTCATCAACATCGAATCTGAAAATTTCATCGATATATTTCTAAGCTCAATGCAAACTTGTATAAATATACAGTCAAACACTTTGTGTGTTAGGCATGATGTATTTCTGGATAGAAATTTGAATTATGATAAGATGGACAAGTTTATTTATGTTGGGAGACCTTTATTTTGAATTATATTCCATATTGTACTTATACATCGCAGTAGTCATGTTCAGAGGGGACCTCTCATCCGTAAATAAAAAATAAAACAAAATTTTTCTATTGAATAGTGAGAAATAACATATCAGCCAATAAGATCATTGTTTGAAAATCTCTCTCTCTCTCTCTCTCTCTCTCTCTCTCTCTCTCTCTCTCTCCATTCCCGTACACTCGTGCAGTGTTGTATATGCAAATTATATGATCATGTGCAATTTATGTAAATAAATGGTTTCCCGATTTACAAATCTGCAATACTCTGTACAGTTTAACACAATTCAGGATAAATATTCTACTCTGATACTTTCCCTGATTGAAGATAGCTGATCGGCACGGACTAATTGTGCCACGGTATCTACAACAAGTGACAAAGTGTTTACTGTGGAATACGAATGAAGTTTATCGTTTTGTTTCTTTGATTTTGGATTATGCAATAAAAGGAATTTTACTTCTACTTAGATTATTTTCGACAAGTGTACACGTACATCTGCGGTCCTTTACATGTATTACGAGTAGACCCAGATAAATAGTAGTCCGCATTCGATGCATTTTCATGGCGAACATTCATGCACATGTACATGTCATTGGCATACGTTACAGTAGTATTTGTATGTTGCTTGAAATAGGTGTAAATGGTACAAAGTTTATGCCCTTTGCTTATTCCATTATATCAATAGATAATAGATAAAATATTTCTCCGCGTTTTCGCATAGTTTTGACATGATTACTGCACTGTACGTACATTCACGTAAAGAAAAGTCATTCTAGATTTATTGATCCAAAGCATTTAGAACGATTATTTCTGTACAATATTTTTATTGTAATTTTGAGCACTGCATGGTGCTCTAAAACATGATTTCATTTCTTTGTGATGCCCATATACCTTAGTATAGGAGGTATACGTGTTACCTGTCGAAGCTACTCGCACAGGTAAATCGGAAACACCGATGTGGAGTGAAGCGTAGCAAAAGTCATCCCCATATATACCATGCAAACCCTGATGCATACAACAATAGAATATTCATCTAATATGGCGGATAAGCAGATAAATACGGCGGACAGTGAGAATTCTACTATATTTATTATTCATGTCAGCTTTAACTGACGAAAATGCCTACACATGGTCACACCATCTAATTTGTCTGTATCTTGACAAGAATCTATTATTAAGCGCCATATATAGGTCAAAGTCTGAGGCACATCAAATGAAACTGGTGACTTCTCTGAATTAAAAATTCTCAAAAGGCACGTGAGACAAAATACAAACTAACAGAATGAAAAGCTCACAATTTGCTCTCATTCTATTCTTTCCATTGGATGCTCAATTACATTGAAAGCCAAAGTGTGATAGTAAACTTTCACCCTGAAAAGTACTTCAAAATGAATTCGTGATGAAACAACCTCCATTCATGTTCCATGTTGCTCATGGGGAAACGAATGTGAATCTCAAAACATGCTGTATGACGTGTTTCATACAAACTATTAGACCGTTCTTTACATACTGGTTTTGACTACGAATTATTCCGTTTACCTGGTCGAGATAGAGGGTTCACGGTGGGTGTAACCGGTCAATATACCGATTTTGACTACATATTACTCCTTTTACCTGATCGAGATAGATGGTTCAACGTGGTTGTGACCGGTCGACATCGAATTCTTACTCCTCCTAGGCACTTGGTCCCACCTCTGAAGAGTACAGGAGTCCGTGTTTTCCCTGCTCTTAATTTTGTAATCTTTATGTAATTTATGAAATTGATCATTGTTATCCTCACTTTTTATGCTATATAAAGTGGGCATAGAATTAAACATTCGTTTGTGCTGGATTATCACTTACACATGTCATATTCGGAAGAATATGTTGTATTTGCAATATACATGAATTCCAATTTGTAAGAAGATAAAAATGAAGTAAATTCAATTAAGAATAATACAGAGATGTTTACAGGGTAAATTTAGTGACAATAACTTTGTCAAATCTAATGGGGAGTACATGCACATGATAAATTCAAAACATTGATTTTCAACTGACGTCATTGACGTTCGTTTGACGCAAACCTTACTCTGCTTTGGCAGTTGGCACCTATTTAGTGCAGCAGAACTTGTTTGTTCAATTCAATAGCAAATATCAAAAATTAAAAAAGAGAGTAAAGTTAAAACTGCATCGTTACTTTGATATTTTCACATAAATTCATAAATATGTAGCTTGTATCTTCGTTCTTTACTGTCCTCATAGTAAACTTTTTCTGTGTAAGCCTACTCAAGTATTTAACATCCGTCAATATCTACCTTATTTTTGGTTATCTGATACGTTTAACTCTTTTGCAGTAAAATGTACAGAATCCAATTGTCCATCAAATACATTTTACATTTTCAGAAAAGTGTATAGATGGCAACTGCCCATCCAATTCAGCTTGTGTTGATAAGAAATGCAAGTGTAACTCCAGATTTATATAAAAAAATAATAATAATGGTATCTGTGAAGGTTTTCTTTTCTACGGTTCATTTATTGTATGAAGCATTTGTATGCATTTTATCAGATATCAGATTCAGAAATAGTTGTTACCTTCATATACATTTTCCTTGTTTAACGTTACAGTGAAATGTGAAGATAAAAATTGTCAATCCAATGCACGTTGTAAAGACAACAAATGCATTTGTGTAGAGGGCTACATAGACAGAAGTGGAATTTGTGAGGGTAAGTAAGTGTACAGCAAAAGATTCAAACATTTCCTGTATGCACACTTTATGGATATCATTAGTTTTATTCGATTTTTCTGTGTTTATTAGACTGAGTATTTGATATCAATTAACACACATCATCTCCATGAATTAATACCTTCATTAATTAATAATTTCCAGTAAAGTGTGTAGATAGCAACTGTCCATCAAATTCAGCTTGTGTTGACAACAAATGCAAGTGTAACTCTGGATTTATAGAAATTGGTGGTCTGTGTGAAGGTGAGTTTTCTTGTTTTGATACATTAAGCATGTTGTGGATTTCATCTTATTGCAACGTCCGAAAGACTATTACGGTCTACATAAAACAAATATGTTTATCTTTACTTCTCATTACAGTTAAATGTGAAGATAAAAAATGTCAGTCAAGTGCACACTGCAAAAACAACAAATGTACTTGTGTAGAGGGTTATGTAGACAGAAGTGGAATTTGTGAGGGTAAGAAAATCTACAAACACTCGGAATATGCAAACAATATGAATATGAATTGTCTTTCGAGGGTTCAGCAAAAATATGTAGATACTGGACTCTTTTTCTGACGTCGAATTTCCACCGTGTTTTGAGATCCCTTCTGACGAGAAATTAAGTACATATCATGACTTAACTTCAATGAATGATTTAATTTCGTTACAATGTGACCATTATACTCGTACATTGCGGAAACGAGGATATGAGATACGTAGAACACAAATTCAGTTAGGCTATAAACAGGATTATATTCTGACAATACTATTTTCAGAGGGTGAAAAGGAAACGTTCAGGTAGCGGTAGGTTAGTAGTTAGGGCGTTTGCCTTACAACTGGAACGTTCATGGCTCAATTATCCATTCCCGCGCCCCGTTAAACCTAAGACGTTTAGCATAGGTAGTGACTGTTCCTTCGTTAAGCACCCGCCATGAGAAACGAAAACCAGGGGTCATTTTTGGATGAAAGGTGTCGATAACGAACAGTGATAAATCTCATAACTCCAATAAGGAATACAATATCAAGAGGTGGGCGAACACAGAATTATGATATACATAATGTATTATATTGATATAGAAAAATTGCAAAAAATAACTCTACAACATAGTGTATGTGTATATGTTTTGCTTTTTTAAAAATTTAATGTGATGTAAAAAAAAAAAAAAAAAAAAAAAAAAAAAAAAAAATGTTTGATGTTACCTGCATATTAGATCAAATGTACGTCATTTCGATCCCAGTCAACAACTCTCGATCGGGATCGGAATACGAAATTAAATTTCTGATATCCGGTTGCAAAGTGGAACTGTTTCATTGAATTATGTACTAATTGTACGTTACACCTTAGAGAACTGTTCCTTTTAATAAAGAAAGTAACAAAATAGATACAAAATAAGTGTACCTTAATAATTACTGTTACTGAACTTTCGTCGGTGAAAATTTCAAAATTGCGTATTTCAAGGGTTGTTAACGGTAAGGTCCATATTTTCTATGTGAGTATTTTGATATTTGCTTTTGGATTTGTTTAGCGCATACATGGTATGTCTCTGCTAGGAAAAAGGGAAACTGCCTCATCTATGTATATAGATGCATATCCTATATATTTCTATTTTCAAAAATGTAGAACACTTTCATCAAATGTGTTTAAAAACGCTTAGGCCCCCGATGTAAGAAGTTCCTTTTCCTAGACATCAATATGTCAAATTCATAATCCTTTTCGAATAGTATGTACCACATTTTGTACCAGTTATCCATTTTCAATCCCCTTACAATGGGATTTAGTTGCACTCTGTTGTGTTTGAGTAGATGAGTGTGTGCCAAACAGAAGTAATTTACATTTGCTTCAGTCTCTCATAATATGCTTCATGATTCCTTTATCACAAATTTTCATTCCAATGTTTCTTTGAATATTACATGCATTAATTCTAACTTATATACCAGGCCCAAACATTACTATATCAAATACAGATGTCACTTTCCTCTAATGACCCTCACCGGGGCCCTTGCTGACGTGTCAGTTTTCTAGTTTGATGTAAAACAATATTCGAATAGACTGAAATAAAACGTCACAATGTTCTCACCATTGTAGAATTAACATTATATTTTGGCACACTGTTTTTCCCTATAATAGCTCTAAAACTTCATTGTTATTTCGGATTTCAAACATTTCGGTTGAGCATCACTGAAGAGACATTATTTGTCGAAATGCGCATCCGGTGCATCAAAATTGGTACCGTATAAGTTTTACATATGGACAATTAAATATAGTATGAAATCAAATTTGAATTGGTTTCAAAGTTATTACATTTTAAAATCATTTTGCTGTGAAAACTGGCCTCAAAAACAGACTTAAAGTAACCCCATACTCACATAAGTATCTGATAAAAGTTTAAAATGTGTACTTATTTCAATTTATTACAGTTAAAACTAATAAATTATCACATAAAATATATAGGTCATCACACTTTTTAAGCTGCGAGACTAACATACCGGTATACAAAATCATATATCAACGTCAGAAAATTGCAATTTTCCTTCAACAGCATTATCAAAATTTCACGAAAACTGGTTCAAACGAGTTAATAGTATTCATAATAAGTTCATAAAATATTTCTTTACAACACTATTCAAAGATTTTGTAAAAATAAAGAAAATTTATCAGATGATGAACTTGATAAAGGATTCAATGAAAACAGCTATTGCCTTTAGATTCAATATTTTGACATATTATTGAATATCTGTATACAACTTGGGCTTTTGAAATAGTTTTTGTTTAACAAGGTTGTTTTTAAAATAACCCTTGGAAAACACTCCAACAAAATTTATGGGAATATCATGCATTAATCTAAATAAATCATTCATTTTGCAAAATATTATGACGTCATAGGAGGGTGGAACTACTTTAGTAAAAGTTTTTGTTACTTATATCTATCTAGCAAAAATCTTTTTTAAAAACTGCTGATTTATAAATGAATTAAATGCACACATATGCTGAAAATTTGTATAGGTTTATGACAATTATTTCAAAAGTTGGATTCAATATTTAATCTTAAGTCTTTTATCTGTTTATGGTCTTGAATCCTGATTTTGCAATGAGGTCGAATTGAAATCATGATGAAACATTTACAGTTGACATTTAATGGGGGGGGGGGGGGTTTCCGGGGGAAACGAAAATGAATCTCAAAAGATGAAAACTACAATAGTGTCAGATTCCGCTCTATCAGTGTGATTTTCGAAAGAATCTGGGTAACTTGAATGGCAAATTTTGAATCTAAATGTTTCCATTTCATCTGTAACAATTCCGAGGCACAGGAATAAAGATACGCAACAAGATTGAAAGTGCCCAAATTCAATCAAGAATCACCGTTACAGAGATATCTCCAGGTTAAATGTTCCTACATGCATTGTGTCAAACGTAAATGAATTCCATACACATTGACAAGTCGTTGAAGCCTAGTGGTTCGGGAGCTCGCTTCGCATCCGGGAATCATAGGTTCGATTTTCTATCTCGACGCTCGGTCAAATCTTTTCATATCCTGTCTGATAAGTTTCATACCAGTTAAGTTCGTTAAGCTCCCTTATGCATAGCTCTTATCCTTGGATGAATTTGGCTCCACTTTTTTTGGCACGCTGTTTTTGGCTATATTTAGCTCTAAAACTTCATAGTTATTTCGGATTTCAAAAATTTCGGTTGAGCATCACTGAAGAGACATTATTTGTCGAAATGCGCATCTTGTGCATCAAAATTGGTACCGTATAAGTTTTACATTATGACCCCTGGGTCGAGGCCTCTGCTGGTGGACTGTTAGTCCCCGAGGGTCTCTACAGCCCAGTAGCTAAGTACTTCGTTACTAGCTTGAAAATACGGATGTATATTTATTTGTTGTTATAAAATTTACAAATTCATTTCAAAATTAAGGATTATCTCCCTCATGCATAGCTCTTATCCTTGGACGAATTTGGCTCCACTTTTTTGGCACGCTGTTTTTTGGCTATATTTAGCTCTAAAACTTCATAGTTATTTCGGATTTCAAACATTTCGGTTGAGCATCACTGAAGAGACATTATGTGTCGAAATGCGCATCTGGTGCATCAAAATTGGTACCGTATAAGTTTTACACTAATTTTGATTACGGAATACATTGTTTACCCGATCGAGATATAGGGCTCAAGGCGGGTGTGTCCGGTCGATGGAGGATGCTTACTCCTAAGCACCCTAGGCACCTGATCCCACCTCTGGTATGTCCAAGGATCCGTGTTTGTCCAACTCTTTATTCTATATTCCTTATAGGAGTCTTGAGATTGATCACTGTTCGTTATCTTCGCCTTTCATATAAAGTGGTTATTCCTTTGTTAAGAAGATGAAGAAACAGGTTTTTCGTGGTAAGCGTTAACACGATAAAGAATGACCAATGATAAGGTCTTGAGATTCATGCAAAGGTCAAGAATAGCGCTTTGAAAGAATTTTAGACCCGTTTTTCATTGGACGTCAACGACATTTGTTTATAGAAGACCGTGATCTGTTTTTGTCAGTTGGATCGTATTTAGCGGGAAGCAGTGGGTTTAATTGATCAACAATTAAAAGAGTAAAGTTAGTAAAGTTAGAACTGCACTATGTTATTTGTTATTAATATTCTCTCACAATTCCCGCTGAATAAGTGCCTGGTCTACGTATTTTTGTTTGGCCCTCGTCCATTCATATTTGTTTCTGTAGAAGCCAGTCCGAGTGTTTACTATTAGTCATTACATTCCATTTCATGTCATAATTTGATACGATTCATCTTTCCAGTAAAGTGTGTAGATAGCAACTGTCCATCAAATTCAGCTTGTGTTGACAACAAATGCAAATGTAACTCCGGATTTATAGAAAACAATAGTGTTTGTGAAGGTGGGTTTTATTTTCTAAGCACATGACATAGAAATAAAGCATATTGTGGATCCTAATATTAATTCTGAAGCATTTATCACAATCTATATGACAATGGTTTCTTTATCATTAATATTGTTTGATATTACAGTTAAGTGTGAAGATAAAAATTGTCAGTCGAATGCCCGCTGTAGGGACAACAAATGTGCTTGTGTAGAGGGCTACATAGACAGAAGTGGAACCTGTGAAGGTAAGAAAATCTATGACAATATAGCCTAGCATTTTATTTTTATGTGAATCTGTATATCAGTGGCTTCATTTTACATTTTCCGTGAAAGCCTGCCCATGATATAACAACAGTTCACATACACCATCTCTTCCAATAAATTAATACATGTACAATTTACATTTGCAGAAAAGTGCCTTGATAGTAAATGTCCATTAAATCAGCTTGTGTTGACAATAAATGCAAGTGTAACTCTGGATTCACAGAGATCAATGGTCTCTGCGAAGATGGGTTTTCTTTTACATGTACAAGGCATTGCATAACATGTTTTGAATACCGTCAGCGAAACATAGGATACACAGGCATTTGAAGAAAGTTTTAAAATTTATATGTAAGTTTCATTTCTTATTTTTGTAGTCAAATGTGTAGACAGTGAGTGTAAAACCAATGCAGTTTGTCGATATAACAAATGCACCTGTAAAGTTGGTTTCATCGAGAGAAGTGGTAGTTGTGAAGGTAACAACACTTTGAAATATTATACATAATGTAAGATAAAACACTTGTAAAATGAGAAAATGTTCGATAACCTACTTTTTTGTTTCAGTGATTTGCCACTCATTTAACTGTCCACGATTTGCTTCCTGTCTTGACAACAAATGCACTTGTAATTTAGGATACATTATGGTTGGGAAAAAATGTGAAGGTGAATTGTGTTTTCAGAACTGAATTTCTCAAATAGTTTAAATGAATACTCATGATATCTGGAATTCAATGATTATTATTTTGTCTTCTATCTGAACGTTTTATTTTCAGTTAAATGTCAAGTGTCAAAATGTGCGGAAAATGCTGAATGTAGATCCAATAAATGTCAATGCAAGAAAGGGTACATCGGAGACGGTACAACAGGATGTCAAGGCGAGTATCGTATAAACTGTAGAGTGTCAAACAATTACATCACCATACAAGGGCAAGGGATAGTTACGCGTACGGTATTTGACATAAAACTTCATTGTAAACGCAAGGGATCTGAAATACCCCTCAGACCTAGTTCGTCAGTTTACTAAAAATACTTCTACGGAAAACTGTTCGTCTTTGAATTTCCTTTGTCAGACTGAGTATCTGTGGTATACCCTAGCCATCATTGTTCCAATTATAGAAACGTGTGTCAAGCTTCATGATGTTACAGGGGTTTAAGTTTAACGTCAGTATTTTGCAAATTCTGTGGTCGTTATGATGATTTAGTTTGCCAATACAACCTATCTTTGGGTAAATGTTATCCGTCGTGTTTCATACCGATTGTCAGACCGTTCTTGACACACTGATTTTGACTACGGATTACTCCGTTTACCTGATCAAGATATAGGGCTCACGGCGGGTGTGACCGGTCAACAGGAGATGCTTACTCCTCCAAGGCACCTGATCCCACCTCTGGTATGTACAGGGGTCCGTGTTTGCCCAACTCTGTGTTTTGTATTCTTATAGGAGTTCTGAGATTGATCACTGTTTGTTAATTTCACCTTTCATGATAAATTTAATTTATCAATTAGAAAGTTGTGGAGGAAAGGTCTGTGGAAAGCATGCTCGATGTGCATCGTATGGTCGCAGAAAGAAGTGTAAATGCATCAGGGGTTTCTATGGCAATGGTATTACCTGTACAGGTAGGAGAATCTTGATTTACATATCACTGTGATTACTGCACTTCAATTGTTTTATCAAGTTTGTTGGGTTTTTTTTCAAATTGTGTCGTTTGCTATCACATCAAATGGGTGATGTCGTCAATTATAGTATCCTGTAGAGAAATTGAATAGAAAAGGTTTTGTGAAAGTTACATTTCATTTTGTAGATACCTGTGGTGGAAAGAAATGTCACATGTATGCAAGATGTAAAAATGATAAATGTGTTTGTGGCAGGGGTACTTACGGATCGGGAGAAACTTGTAAGCGTATGTATTTCATGTTATTTGTTTTGACTGTTTAATTTTCTCGTAGTTAAATGGCTCGAAGGATTGTGCTCAAAACTATGTTCGTAGCAGGAAACTCCCAATGTTCTTCAAAGCATTCATATTGTGAAATATGCAAGCACATTCCACTTCAATCTAATTTTGCAGTATTAAAACAGCATCAACATTTCCATTGCCGAAAATGTATTTTGAAGCTGTTGCTAAGAATAGGCAATTGGATTTTAAAACAATCAGCAGGAGTGTTTTGTTATTGTCAGGACTTTGCGGATGGAAGCGCGTGAAATGTGGAGACAACGCCAGTTGTTATCGAGGAAAGTGTAAATGTGATGGTGGATTCGAGGGAGACGGCATAGTCTGCAAAAGTAAGAGTTCATGACTTCGTACATCGATTTCTTAGTGAGTTACGAAAGATATTTTGATTTAAAAACGTTGTAGTCTTTCAGATTGATTATGTCAAATAAGAAAAATGAAAAGAAATACTTGAAGGACGTTTTACTACGCAGTATAAGATACGGTTGTATATGCGTTGTTTGTGTTGCATTTTATCTGTTTTTACATATTTTTTCTTTCGTTTTTAGAACTCTGTACATGTGCCATCATGAGTCACACTTGGTACAATCTGTATGATGGAAACTTTATAAGGTTCGCTGGAACGTGTAAATATACCTTGTCAAGATACAACAATGCCACGTCTCTGTGTCAATATAACGCGGAAGTTAAATACAAAAGGACAGACTCTCCTAGAAAGGGAACGATGCTGGAGTACATGGAACTCACAGTTTTTGGAAAGAAGATACACTTGGGTAGAAACTTGGAAGTCATGGTAAGACGAGATTTCCTCTGAATGTAATTTCTAAACACATCGGCAAAACGTAATGTATTTATGAAAAGTGAAGATAAGGAACAGTGATCAATTTCATAACTCCTATATGGAATATGAATTAAAGAGTTTATCAATTACGATTAAGAGTTCGAAAAGTTCCCGAATCTATTTCAATTTTCAACCACTTCGTCGGATATTGGTTGTATAATCCAAATCCATCCTGTAAATTGATTGATTGATTATACATGCATATTGTTTAACGTCCCTCTCTAGAATATTTCGCTCACATGGAGACGTCACCATTGCCGTTGAAGGGCAGCAAAATGTAGGCTTATGCTCAGTGCTTAGAGGAGGGATCTTTATCGTTCCACACCTGCTGTGACACGTAGCCTCGGTTTTTACTGTCTCATCCGAAGGACCGCCCCCTTTAGTCGCCTCTTACGACAAGCAAGGAGTACCGAGGACCTATTCTAACCCGGACCCTTACGGGACCCATCCTGTGCAAGTCAATGTTACCCAATCCTAACTATGATGTGCTGTTCTTTTACTTTTAGATTGATGGGTTACAGATCTACTTACCTTACATATCCTCCTCTATAAAAATTCACTACAGTGGGCTGGGCGTGGTCGTTATCTGTGACAGTTGTAGTACTAGATTGTTCTGGAATGGAAAAGGCTTTGTGGCATTATCTGTTCCAATGGATTTTGGCGCTTCTTTGACTGGAATGTGTGGTAACTGTAATACTAAGAGAGACGATTTAAAAACCAGCAGTGGTGAAGATGTATCTAGATATGGAAAGACAGTTGGGTCTTCTATTGGGGAAAGTTATCTTGTGACAGAGGCCGATAACAACCAAACGTAAGACATATTTAGCATTCTGTGAGTTTTCATTTATTCAGTAAAATCTATTTGAATACATTGTTGGAGGATTTATTGTATTAAAAAAATTGAAAGAACCTATCAAATCCTGGTTTTCAGCACAATTTTTGTATTGATAAATCAAAATGATTTAGGTGCGAGTCTCTCGGATCTACCAACACGTGCTGGAATCGTCTGGGTTCCAATTCATTTAGGAAATGTGGTCTATTGAACAAGAGAAACAGAAAGTCACCTTTTAAACGTTGCATGAAAGCCTCCCCCGAGTTGGCGGACATGATGTACAAAGCTTGTCAACAGGATTATTGTGCCAGTCCTACAGAAGCTGAAGCTACTGTTTGTAGACATCTTGAAGGTTTCGCCACTTTATGTGCCAAGTTTGATAAACTTGTTTATTGGAGATATCGTGTACCAACGTGCAAACGAAGTGAGTCAATACTTTACAATATAGAATACTGAAATAAGCATAGGCAAGCCCGTATATTTAAAACAAAAAACCACAAGTTAAAACGAATTATATCCAAAGCTTGCATACGAGAGTGATATGAATCGTAACACCATTGTAGAACTCAAATGTGGAAAGAAAATGTTTTACTGGTGGATGTCTTCCGCGTGTCCCAATACGTGTTTGGAACCAAATGCAGGTCGTAAATGTAGTCTTCCAAAGACTGAGAGTTGCCGATGTATACACGGCTACATTCTGAGCGGAGATAAATGCGTCAAAACAGAGCAGTGTGGGTGCTCAAAAGGATCCAATTATTTCCCGGTACTGTATTACGATGTTTGAATGAGTGACTTGTTCAAGTGATAAAAACAACCATTTAAAAAAATGACCTCTTTTTCAGCTGGGATCGTCGTATATTAAGCCAGATTGTTCTGGAAAGGACGTATGTCGTAAATTACCCGGTAAAAAACGGCCTAGGTTGGTGAAAGGCAAACAACAAAATTGTCACAGTGAGGCCACCTGTGACGTCATACACGGTGTACCTCAGTGTACCTGTCAGATTGGATATACAGGGGACGGTGTCAACAAATGTAAACGTAAGTAAATCATGATATATACCTATCAGTGTTTCCTTTTTGATAATGTTGATTTCGCAGAGTGTGGTCCGATTTTCTGGATCACCACACTGGTTTTCTGATTCCGTTTTCAGTATCCTCTGAAACTGATGACGTCACAATTTATCAACGTAAAGTTTTTGTGAAAAATATCGACCGCGTCACAAACAAAACTGCTTACACACACAAAAAAAATAATGTTACTATTTGATCATTTTGAATACATCTATTATCTTATAAATGTGAATTTAAAAATACACATGAAGTATATAATAAATTTATCACTACTACAGTAACTTGATCCGAAGAGTTGAATCACATTTCGGCGAAAAAAATTTGCGCTATGATTTTTGCATATTTGACTTCTTGGAGAAAGCGAGGTCCAAGAAAACACAACACAGCATATGTTGAATAACATTGCGGGGTATCCCGCAGAGAAAATAATTTAGGGGGCCCAAATAGGTATATAACTATGCTACTAGATACATATACATGTATCAATATAACTAAATACAAAAACTCACTTAAAACAAAGTGATGTAACATTCGTCTGCATAAAAACATTTACTGTTGTAAGTATTATTTATCATATAAATAAAACAGTATATTGTATACAGTATATTGTGTATTCTTTCCACAGCGGCAACCTCGTGTTCTGTCACAGAGAAAGTAAGGAATTGCAGCGCCACCATACAGTTAGCAGGGGAATGTTTCTACAAATCAAGACATACACAGACTTGTCGATACACAACGCTCAGCGTCAAGGATGGAAATAAGCATCGCGCTTACGTCAAGTTTAAGGGACAGCGTAAAAGCCGATCGTTATCTCTAGGACATACGTCTTTAGGATGCGCAGACTTCACATTCACGGGTGGCCGAGTCATTATAAAAGAAACAATATGTGATTGCCCTGGACATTGAGATAAACCATATTAACTAAATGTTTATTCAATGTAATTTTATATGATTTTAGATAATTCATTATTATCTAAAAAGCACAATAAAGAGTTGATATAAGGGGTAAACTATCTTACAATGTATACCCTAATTACAGTATTCCATCAATACGTTTATGGAATATTTATAATAAATGGCAATTATTGTAGGCAAATTGATGAATATTATTGACAGGTACAAGTTGAATAAAGTACTGTGAATTATTATACTGAAGGATCTTCATTGGGATATATTTTCATTTCACTATTTGAATACATGTATATGCATTTTCCTCACTGTTCAAACTTCTTTTCTGAAATGAAAAGCAAAGAAATAGCTAGGTAATTATCTTTTTCTCTACATGTATATAGGAAGGGTTGCAATTGTGCTTCCACCCCACCTCCCCCCTCTCTCTCTCTTACATTTTTATCGTTTTTGACTTGCTATTCAATATGATGACTAGGGTGAGAGTTTGGACACGTTCCGTCCAAGAGCGGATCCACAATATACGATGTGACAAAGATTGACTTAATTAATTTCAAGGAGGATGAATTAATCAATTATGGTAATTAATGCAAACATTACGTATATCCAGTGAGATTGCTTACCATGCACTATGGATAGATTTAGAAAGACAGGGAGTCAAAATTACAAAGGAGAGCAAACAACGTAGTCCAACTCGTGAAAATTTTCTTTTAGAGTGATTGGAATAAAGGAATATAATGAGGGCGAAGTTAATAACTTTACAATAATCATAAAATTATACTAAAACACTGAGAATGATCAAATCAGACCAAGCAATTTTAAACACAGCTCAGGGAAACAATTGAATAGAGCCAATAGAAAAATAAGTACTAAAGACTGCTACACGCTCAAGGTAACTTACTATAGAGCTGGGTATCGCAGAAAAAAGGACCGCGGTGGTTCGTGGTATTTGCAAAACACTGCGGTACATACCACGGAATCTTTAAGTATCCTCACGATCCAATGTTCATCGTTTTTAGTTGTGATTCACTGTATGTAATGAGCAGTTATTAGTTTATTGATTGTAAATTGTATTTGATTTATTCAATGTAAATAAAACGGGGAAATATTTCACCTAAATATATTTTGAAACCAGTAACAGAACAAAAGTTTGTTCTGAACGTAAAAGTAAGTATGTACACTGTATATAGTACAGCAGTGTCTCTACATCATGACTAGAACCGACTGTGACTAGAATATTGATTAAAGGAAAAGGCAATCCCAAACAATTTACATGATAAATGATAGGATTAATTATATGATAAAAATTTGTCATAATATTTTGTTGATAAATGGCCAAGATAAGCTTCCAGGGGCGGATCCAGGAATTGCGGTTACGGGGGGGGGGGGGGGGGGGGGGCTGGGTTTTACAGATTCTATAGGGCTTGAAATATGTCTCCTATTCAAGTAATTTGTACTATTTTTATCACTTTTAATAAGGTGAAATTGATAAAATGACGCAAATTTTAAGGGGTTTTGGAAAAACTATAAAGTAATTCAAGAAATCAAAAGATTTTGTCATTTATTTCTCCGGGAGTGGTAGAAATTATCGCTTCTTTTATCGTTTAGTACATTTTTCGAAACAAGATACCACGATTTACATGTACCTTAAATTTGAAAAATTTAGGGGGGCGGGGGGGGGGGGGGAGGAGCGCCCCCCCCCCTTTTTTAAAAAATCCGCCATTGGCTTCAGTACTAATTTGAAAACGTTAAAAATTGAAACTCCCGCAATCTACAGAGATGCCATAATGTGGAACTCTTTTGTATTCAAGACCACAAAAATCAATAATTTTGATGTCACACCGCGGTACCGTCTGTTCCGGTTTTGATAAGATGTGATACTGTAGATTTTACGAATGAATAGGTTTATGCCTTCCTGTCAAGCTGTTAATTGCACTAATGCAAAAGGGACATGTGATTTTTTTCTCTCTCCAAATTCCCAACCCAACCAAGTCATCTGAAAATAAAAGATAATGTAAGCTGTGGATCCATTATTAGAGTAATGACAAGTTGAGGTTCGAGACATTTGTATGAAGAAATGTGTACCGTCTGCCTGGTCTGCGATTTCTTTTCTCAATTTCTTCTTGCGAAAGAACGGGCTCAATCTATACGGCTTCAAGCTTACCTGTTCGTGACTTGTCATGTTTACAGTGCTGCTGAAGAAATAAACCGGAACCGACGGTGTGACATCAAAAATTAAACTTCAATGACCGCTCTCTTAAAATATATGGTAGAAAGCAAGGATTTTTGTTAACGACTGTCATTTACGATATCAGTAAGTAATACTTTATTCATAAAAGCAACAATGTGGTTAGGGTTGCCTTTCTTTAACCGGAATGGCAATCAAAATAATGAATAGAAAGAATGAATATAAAGACCTGTGCAGTTTATTTGACACAATTTCGAAGTCTAAGTCTGCATCTGCCATTTTATATTTTTACTCTGAGTTTGCCTAACTGGCAAAAATAGTATAAAACATACAATATAAAAAACATTTTTATAATCTACCTTGTATCAAATGTTTTCTTATAATACTGAAATGAAATATTTGTTTTATTAATTCTTTGAATTTCTGTTGAACTGGTGGTACATGTTCGTTGATGAATCGTAAAAGCATTACGTTATAAACATTGCATACAGAATTTAAAAAGACAGACAACTAGTATATGCTGTTATTTCTAAGACGGATAGAACAAAAGAGACGAGACATTAAAGAGTTTCGATATAAACAGTTGAGGAAATTCCGATTAGCAAAACCAAACGATTTTCAAAACAAATAATGCTTTTCATAGACGATCCATAGAGAACTATGGAAGAGGCAGGGCAGGAACCATTAGACATGCAAATCAGACGGAGGAAGTGGGGCTGGATTGGACACATCCTAAGGAAGCCACCATCCAGCACCACACGCCAGGCCCTGACCTTGAACCCGCAGGGCAAGAGAAAGAGGGTACATCCAAGAAACACCTGGTAGCGTGACTCGGAGGCAGAATTAAAGGCGCAGGACATGACCTGACACGACGCAGCAAAAGCAGCCCTGAATCCTGTTTGTTCGAGGACTGTCGTCGATGGCCCATGTTCCTCATGGAACGACAGGCCTAAGTAAATAAGTAATAGACGATCCACAGTGTGTTTTGTTTAATGGGGGGTGCTTTTCAGGAAGTTTAGACAATTCGTCTCCTCCTACCGTTGCTCCTTACACATTTTAAAGAGGTTGCCCCCTTTTCATACAGACGGTATATATACTTAACTGTACACAACAAACAAGTTATTTACACAGCTACCGGCAATAATACTATGTATAGAGTAGCCGATGATAAAACGATCCATACGATATTTAGAAGGGGTAAGTGGGAACTGTACGATATCACGAGTACCACGTCAGATGGCTTACTGGTATGTCTCCGTAAAGACGACCTGTCCAAAAGTCGTGCGATACAGCAGTACCGGTTCAGTACTCCATGGAATCCAGTACAACTCACAGGGCCAGCCTCTGTACGAAACTGCAACTTACATCAGCGAGAATGTCAACGGAGACATCATCGTAACAAAGTGGAAGAACAATAGGTCCATGGGCCACATCGCTCACC
Organism: Ostrea edulis; assembly: GCF_947568905.1. Taxonomy (NCBI): domain Eukaryota; kingdom Metazoa; phylum Mollusca; class Bivalvia; order Ostreida; family Ostreidae; genus Ostrea; species Ostrea edulis. Next base: position 40,655,091 of record NC_079168.1, read on the forward strand.
TGAGTCACCTTGAGTAGTACTACCTTGGCACATATATTTAAAGATTTTTCCTATATACATGTATTCGCATGTAAAACTTTGATTCCTATTGTGGCCCCAACCTACTCCCTAGGGCCATGATTTTTACAAAATTGAATATGCACTATGTCATGAAGCTTTCATGTAAATGTAAACTTTTCTGACCAGTGATTTTTCATCAGAAGATGTTTAATGATTTTCCCTATATATTTGTATCTAACAATTTTATCCCCTACTGTGGCCCCATCTTCCCCCGGGGATCATGATTTTTACAAATTTCAATCTGCACTATGTCAGGAAGCTTTTGTGCAAATGTAAACCAATGGTTTTTAAGGAGAATTTTTAAAAAAAATGTTTTTCTATTTATTGATTGTGTAAAACTTTGATCCCTATTGTGGCCCCATACTAACCCCAGAGGTCATGAGTTTAACAAACTTGAATCTGCATTATATCAGGAAGCTTTCATGTAAGTCTCAGTTTTCTGCCTCAGTAGTTGTTGAAAAAGATTTTTTAAAGATTTTCCCAATATATTTGTATGTAAAACTTTGATCCCCTATTGTGGCCCCATCCCACCCCCGGGGGTCATGAATTTAACAAACTTAAATATGCACCATGTCAGAAGCTTTCATGTAAATTTCAGCTCTTCTGGCCCAGTGGTTCTTGAGAAGATTTTTTAAATGCCCCCCCCCCCTATTTTTGTGATTATCTCCCATTGGAAGGGGCATGGTCCTTCCTTTGAACAAACTTGAAAGCCCTTCACCCGAGAATGCTTTTGGGCAAGTTTGGTTATAACTGACCCAGTGGTTCTGGAGAAGAAGTCGAAAATGTAAAGTTTACAGACGGACAGACGACGAACAACAGGCGATCAGAAAAGCTCACTCGAGCTTTCAGCTCAGGTGAGCTAAAACGCTGTGACTGCTGGCGATAGATTAGGAATATTTCGGTTTTCTTACTCTGGGAGGGACATTGAATTTGATGTCTGAGCCGTCACTACTGATGATGCTGCCGGTGTAGCGATGATCGTTGTCGCTGGTGATCAGGGTCGCTCTAAAAATAGCGGTATATAGCCAAAGGCACTTGTTTCTGTAAATGACTTATGACCTCCGTATACTAATAATAACACAAGGTACCTAACTTCAAATGACACCGAATGGCACCCCCTGAGAATGTCGGCCTGTTGAGCTTCCAGGGAATATGCGATGCAAACCGTTGTATTGTACAATCATTCAACTTAAAAACCATGTATGACATGACTGCATTCATTGCCTCTTATCGCCGAAAACTGCAACAAAACATGGGTCTACAGCTCGATTTTCCATTTTATATCACGAAGTGTTATGTACTGATACCGCACAGAATACGTGGGCGATTTTGACTGGCTACTTTGAATACTTAAGTAGAAGTAATTCTCCATAAAACGGAAGCCTGCCAAAGCAAATCTTACCATGATGGCTGGGGTGTTGCTAAAACGCGGAACGGAAAACGGAAATATACTGTATTATGCAATAATGTTATGAGGAGGTCAACATTTTGCAAAATCAAAAGGCTTATTATGAACAAGGAATGCAGAAATTACAGAGAAACAGGAAATCATCCTCAGAATCCACCATTTCATATTGATACCTCATACTAATGCATTATTATGTATTTTTACACGGTGTATTTTGTGGATGAATGTACTAACAGGCGCTTGCTTAATAATTTGCATACTAAGTTTTAATAAAAATATCAAGCAAGCGCCTGTTGGCACCATCTTTTTTCCCGGCTTTGTCATCCCTCTCCCCAGATTTTGACAGTATGTTGTTTCATAAACGAAGAAAAAATAAATAAGGTAACATACTGAAAAAGACTTGAATTATAATTGAACCCCTTTCAAATTCTATTACTTTATTCTGGCTGGTATCGTAAGAAAAGATTTTATGAGCCCATCCAATGAATAAAAAGTACACCCCCCCCGAAAACAACATTATAAAAGATAAAATAATTTTTTTAACAATTTTCCCCAAACATAGCCTTTTTAAATCGAACGTGCTTTTAATCGAACTACATATGTTTAAGATAACTGAATTTGAATTTAGTTCTACACCTGGTACAATATACATTTATATATCACATCAAATTTTAAAGCGAACGAGTCCGGTGAAGAAATAAGTTTTGCCTCATTTGGGATGAATCTATGTGAAAGTTCGTAAATTTACCGATATCCTGCGGATTAGTGTTGAAACTGAAGAGATACAGCGGGAGAGAAAGATTGAAACAAAACCAATGTTAACTAGGGTGAAGTTTACGACCAATAGTGAGAGGAATTAACAGATTTATTTCATAATATATGAAATAGCTAAAAAGCTAACAAAGAATTTATGCTTGAATGGAATTAAAAGTCATCTCATTATTAATCCAAATGTTAAGCTATTTAGTTTAAAAATTAACTACCAGAAGTCCTCCCTATTTAGGATTGGAGTGCTGCTGTTACTAAGTCTTCTGTTAGTTAAAAAATAATAAATCAAACAAAAGATGTTTAACTTGTTGACTAAATAAGATCATGAATTATTATTGTTTTATACATATCACACTCCCTGTTGTAAGTACACACATACACGGTATTATGTGTAAATACGTGTACATGTGCGTTAATGACGTTTTGCCACCCGGGGGGGGGGGGGGGGGGGGGGGGTATAAACCCCGTGTGTTCTTTTCATCCTCTACCCATAGGTGTCACTGCTCGCTAACATCTCTGTCATTGCCGAAATTTCAAAATTCTTGTAAAATGCCTTGTAAATTCTTATACTAACGTTTAACTAAATTCGCTTAATCAATTTATGATGCAAAATTTTAAGAGAAAGATGTTTTATCGCTTGTAAACAATTTCCAAATTGTTGATTTTAATCAAAATGAATCACCCCCCCCCCCCCCTCCGAATTTGACCGTTATCTTATCTACATTAATCATTCTAATTCTTAAATTCTGTTCCGTTTCGTTTTCCATTCGGCGTTTTAGCAATACCCTGATGGCTGCAATCCCGTGGGAAGATTTTGCTTTTACCGCATGTGAAATGTATACATGTACAGGTAACAAAAAACAAAGACAATAAATTTATGAAATATGCGAGCTAGACTAGATTTCGCCTCTCGGCAACTTGACAATGTTACCCCAACCACCTCTACAACCTTTCCCGCCATTTGATTGATTGATTATTTACTGTTTATAGCCGCTTGAGCAATTTTTCAGCTATCCTGCGGCTGATCCCGCCATTTGTACACTAGAAGGGTTACATCATTTCAATGACAATGCAACAGGGAGAAGTCATTATGATCACCGGAGGGAGGGGGGGGGGGGTGATCTAAAGAGATATCTCTTTTTACATCGATAGAGAGATATCTCTTTACGCTAGAGAGATACTCTTTCTCTCTGAGAGATATCTCTCTAGCTTTGAGAGATATCTCGCAAAGAGAAAGAGATATCTCCCAAGCGTAAAGAGATATCTCACTAGCATAAAAAGATATCTCTCTAACTTACAGAGATATCTCTTTAACCAATAAAGATATCTCTCTTATTTAAAGAGATATCTTATTTTACGAATATATAGTAAAAGGGCTTGCCATACACATGGGTAAAGTCGATCTCACACTGGTAAGATATCTCTTTAAATAAGAGAGATATCTTTATTGGTTAAAGAGATATCTCTGTAAGTTAGAGAGATATCATTTTACGCTAGGGAGATATTTCTCACATTATCACCTTTAGTATTAAACGAATAAATAGTAAAGGGCTTGCCATAATTTTCTGCATGATGGACTTTATGTGATATCTTTTATATTTCACAAGATGCTTCATATACGAATTTTTATAAAATTTCTCGTTTTTAAATAAACATTATGAGATATATTATATTAAATGATACATAAAAGATATCTAACATGTCTTATAAAAGTAAATTCAAATATCTTTTAAAGTTAATAAATAGACAATAGGTAAAGTACTATAGATAATAGATAAAGTACTGAGAATCTTTAAAGAGGAATAAATGTAAAAACGGCGTACTATAGTAAAGGGGGTCAAAAGCTAGGCTTCTCCGTAAACCCTTATCACAACCAATATACGGGTGGGTGTAAATGTAGTCCGGGACATGGACATATGTCCCGCGATGTCCGATATTGATATTCGCCGATTTAACGTTTTATGTTAATTTTTCGTTAAATATCTTACTAAATGTGTTTTAAGACAATCACCAAGTGTCTTCATTGTGAATTTGATGTATGAAAATTCCCTAATTATTTGATAAATGACTTTTATTTATTCTTTTGGGTGTAAAAGTAGTCCCGAAAATTTTACGAATAAAACGCATTTCAGGTTTTTGTTTTCGCCTTGTTTATGCACAAAACATTTATAACCTTTACGTAGTGTGTCCTGTTGATAATCATAAGACACCCTTATTTCTAGTCATTTTGTTTGATTAAACAAATTAATCTGATAAACGGTTTTTAAACCCACCTTTCCCTCGGGATATCGCAGCTAATTGGGATATTAATTTAAAAACCGGACTGAGATGAAAACATTAAATCCGCATTCAGGTAAGGGCTGGCAATACGGCGGTATTTATCATTAATATTTATAATATAATATATCACTTCGTTACAAACTCAAAATAATCTAGCAACAATGCTAATGTACATGTATTTCATAGAAGTTAAATGTAATGTAATTTATATATAATATCGTGGAAGGATCAATAATTGAACAACTATTGCATGGCGGTTTTTGGCCGTAAGTTAATAAGACATGTAAAGAATGTCTCATTCAATTACGTTGTCCAGTTCTTGCTACATATAACTGGAAAATCAACAAGCATATTGTTCACACATTTTAATTTTCAATATTGGTGGGGGGTGGGGGTGGGGGGATTCGGCACCCAATGACGTTAAAGAATTTGGCCATTCAATTTCAATGCTCACCATTTTCATATGTGTGTATCTGCATTATAATTGATTTTGGTTGATTTAGAGAAATGGTGGTCGCCAACCTTTGTCTTACAAAGTAAAACAGGGTTATCAATTTACTTCTCATCGTTAAATCATGTGCGCGCTTCTGCATTTGAATTATTATTTTAGATGATCATTAATCTTGATAGCAGCTCTCATTTAATGTCAATAATTAGTAAAACCACGTATATTGATTAATAGTAATGCTAGAATTTAGTATTTACCTTACACACTTTTAATAATATTGAAGAGAAAATTTCAAATATTTATATTCGTATTCGCTTCAAAATGATACATGTAAATATATTCCATAGAGAGGACAGCTGAATATTCAACAAGACATATCTTTTCATTATTTATTGACCTATTATTACTCATAATATTTTGAATATACCAATTATAATCAAACTTTCTTACTAAACGTACTCTTTAAAACACTTGCCTAGCTATTCATAAAATGGGTTCAAACTGTCACCTTGTTCCGGTTTTATTTTTACACTCTTTCGTATCGGATCAACCATCGAAGCGATGTCCCATAGAAAGAAGGACGAGCATTCATATAACAAGTGGGATATTTAATAAATCTTTTTGTTGTGATATAAAACAATATCCAAGCAAAATCAACAGACAAATAAAACACATTAAAACTTTATTTTAATTATGAACAAGGCAGAAACAAAAACCGGAAATGCGTTTTCTTCGTAAAATTTTCGGGACTACTTTTACACCCAAAAGAATAAATAAAAGTCATTTATTAAATAATTAGGGAATTTTCATACACCAAATTCACAATGAAGACACTTGGTGTTGTCTTAAAACACATTTAGTAAGGTATTTAACGAAAAACTAACATAAAACGTTAAATCGGCGAATATCAATATTGGACATCGCGGGACATATGTCGCGGGACATATGTCCCGGACTACATTTACACCCACCCCCAATATACGTCGATCTTCAAACATTTTCAAGACATGGATTAGTTTTTAGCCAACGTTTCCTCTGCACACTATCGTTGTGGCCATGTCATCGAAGAAACTCATCAACTCGGTTGACAGGTGCGTTGACGAGGCACTCGAGGGCTTAGTGTATGTAAACCCTGGGCTACAGGTTCTGCAGGGACACCGGGTAGTGGTCCGCAGTGACGTGCAAGATGTTGTTAAGGCTGGAAAAGTTACCCTTTTGTGCGGGGGAGGGTCTGGACATGAACCGGCACATGCAGGTTTAATTATTCATGATTTTTTACATAATCAAAGTATGCACCAGCACATACAGACTTGTTATTTATGATTTTCTGTTGCATTTATTATTAAGTGGGTTGTTAATCACGTGTAGTACTTGTAGAGTAAGTTCATTTGCACTGATGACTGACACTTGCAGCCTAATCAGGTTGGGAACACTTCCCCTATAGCGAGATATTCTCTCTTAAACGCGATTATCCCTCTCTAGCAAGAATAAATATATCCCGTACAACCGAGAAAAACACCCGTGGAATACATCTCTTCGTGTTTCACGTGAAAAGAAGAAAAAGTGCTAAAATGTGTGATACCTCTGCAAATATATTAATCAAAGCAAAAACACTCACAATGTATTGGATTTCAGACTGCTTCCCTCTTACGCAGCAACTTTGACATGCAATTTCATGACTATGTTGTCAATTTCATAGAAACAATTCGCATCATGTTGAGTGCGTGTCGCACTTATTCAGCGTTGCATGGGATTTGACATTATTTTCAATAAAAACGCAAAAACACCTGTTTGTGGTAATGTTTATTTCTCGCTAAAGAGGGATAATCGCGTTTTAGCGAGAATATCTCGCTATAAAGTAAGTGTTCCCAACCTGTTAATCAGTGAATGAGTGATCTCCTTAATATAAGTTTTTTGTATTTAATCTTTGTATTCAATTGGAAATAGGTGTATTGTAATTAATTAATTATATTTTCCCCATTTATTAATCCTTGTGAAGTAGTACACATCCTGATTTTTGTATGTGGGAAAGACTACTGAATCATTGACATTTTATACATGTACATATACACAGTAAATGTTGTGATGTGCTGTCCGATACACATGTATTATGCATGACTGACAGGTTACATCGGCTCCGGGATGCTGTCGGCGGCAGTAGCCGGGGCTGTGTTTACGTCCCCTCCCCCCAGCAGTATTCTGGCCGCCCTGAGGTCCATCACCAAACCAGGGGCAGGTGTGTATATATTGCATTCCCTATTTTTGCACAATTATACTGTAAAATTTTGCACTATTTTGAATTTTTGCACAAATGCATTGAAAACAGATTTTGCTCCATTTATCATGTTTATAAGGATATTTTTTGAGCAGCTGGTTCTCTGATCATTGTGAAAAATTACACTGGAGACAGACTGAACTTTGGTCTGGCAGCAGAGAGGGCAAAGGCGGAGGGGTTAAAAGTTAATATGGTTGTTGTTGGAGAGGACTGTGCCCTTACATCTGCTGATAAAACAGCTGGCAGGCGAGGACTCTGTGGCACGATTTTTATGCATAAGGTATGTTTTTTTATTCTAATAAATTGTGTATAAGTCTTTGTAATTCTGCAGAAGTAGTCAACCAAAAAAAAAAAGTAGAATAGTTCTGTAGAAGTCAGTCAAAAAAAAAAAGAAGAAAAATGAAAGCTACACATGTACAATAATTCTGCAGAAGTCAGTCCAAAAAAAAGAAAGAAAAAAGCTAGAATAATTCTGTAGAAGCCAGTCAAAAAAGCTTAGCTAATACTAGAATAATTCTGCAGAAGTCGGTCAAAAAAAGCTTTACTAAAAGTGTAGAATAATTCTGCAGAAGTCGGTCAAAAAATGCTTTACTAAGGCTAAAATGATTCTGCCAAAGTAAGTCAAAAAAATCTAGAATAATTCTGCAGAAGTCAGTAAAAAAAAGTTAGAATAATATAATTACTGCAGAAGCCAGTTTAAAAAAAGCTTAGCTAAGACTAGAATAATTCTGCAGAAGTCAGTCAAAAAAACTTAGCTAAGGCTAAAATAATTCTGCAGGAAATAATATACATGTAGGTTGTTTATGTTGTCTGATTTGCTGAATAACTTGATTTTATGCAATAGATTTGTGGTGCTTTAGCTGAAGAAGGAAAACCTTTGGAGGAGATTCATCAGGTTGCTAGTAATGCTGCAAAAAACATGGGTAGGTTTCCTGTAAATAAATCTTGTTTTATAGTAATGCTGCAAAACACATGGGTAGGTTTCCTGTAAATAAATCTTGTTTTATAGTAATGCTGCAAAACACATGGGTAGGTTTCCTGTACATAAATCTTGTTTTATAGTAATGCTGCAAAAAACATGGGTAGGTTTCCTGTACATAAATTTTGTTTTATAGTAATGCTGTCAAAACATGGGTAGGTTTTCCTGCACTTAAATGTTGTCTTGCAAAATTTTCAAAAACTAAACATATCAACATGTATTCAACACTGTTTAAATTCAAAAGAGTAAATGTCAGATGTCATTTTGCTAAATTCTAATTTTTATTTACACTTGCTCTCTTTCATTAGGAACAATCGGTGTTAGTTTAACCCCTTGTAGTCTACCAGGGGCTGGTCCATCATTCGAACTCAAGAGTGATGAAATGGAACTGGGTTTAGGTACACACTTACTGTTACAATTTTTATCAAAGACATATTTTGAAATTATTCCAATTTGTTTTCATATTCTGTCATTTTATGCTGGTTTGGGTTACAATACAGAGTGAAATGATAACAGTGCAAGTGCCTTTAATAATGTCAGAAATGTAATAAATCTCCTAAATATCATTAATTCCACACACAGGTATACACGGAGAAGCTGGTGTCAAACGAACAAAGGTGAATATAAAATTCTTATGTTGTGGTAGCACAGTGTGCTAAAGATGGAAGCAAACAGTTTTAGTAATGGGTAATGTCATCCAAACTAGCAGATAAGTATAAAATAAGATGATGTATAAAGTTTTTGAAAGGTGTACACTTGAGCTGTAGATTTAAAATTTTAATAGCTGGTATCTGCCAAAGAAGTTGTTACTATGATGCTGGATCACATGACCAATCCACAGACTTCTACACACATCAACCTCAAGAAAGGTAGGGTTTATATTATCGGCTAACACTGTAATTCAGATTTTATTTGTGAGATTTTTCAAAAGTTTTATGTAAATCCACAAAGACGTTCTCGGAAAAATGAAATTATCTGGATATTTTCAGTTCCTTGTCTTTATTAGGACATTATGAATTGCTCTTGAATATTCCTTCATGTGTATAAATCAACAACGTATATTGTGGAAATATATTCTCATGAATATTTCTCCATTTTATACGGTATCAAAGTCGGTATTTAATCTAGTAGTACTCAGTCTGATAGTTACCACAATGGATTCCAGCTGTTGATAAGTGTTCAAGTGTATCTTTTACAGGTGACAAAGTGGCATGTATGATTAATAATCTGGGAGGCACTTCAGTATTAGAGATGAGCATCATAGCTAGAGAGGCAATCCAACAGTTAGGTAAGGGAGACAATCCAACAGTTAGATAAGGGATCCAATAGTTAGGTAAGGGAGACAATCCAACAGTTAAGTAAGGGGGATAATCCAACAGTTAGGTCAAGGAGACAACATTTAGGTAAGGGAGACAATCCAACAGTTAGATAAGGGATACAATCCAATAGTTAGATAAGGGAGGGAATCCAATAGTTAGATAAGGGAGACAATCCAACAGTTAGGTAAGGGAGACAATCCAACAGTTAAATAAGGGAGATAATCCAATAGTTAGATAAGGGAGGGAACCTAATAGTTAGATAAAGGAGACAATCCAACAGTTAGGTAAGGGAGATAATCCAACAGTTGGATAAGGGAGACAATCCAACAGTTAGATAAGGGAGACAATCCAACAGTTAGATAAGGGAGGGAATCCGATAGTTAGGTAAGGAAGACAATCCAACAGTTAGGTAAGGGAGATAATCCAATAGTTAGGTAATAAGGGATACAATCTAGTTAGGTTAGGGGATATAATCCAATAGTTGGGTAAAGGAGACAATCCAACAGTTAGGTAAAGGAGACATAATAAGGGATACAATCTAGTTAGGTTAGGGAAGATAATCCAATATTTAGGTAAAGGGCTGTAGATCTGCTGTGTATAGAATGCAGATGTAATACTGAAATGATGTGAATGTTTTAATGAATTCATTAAAAAATCAGATCCACTACGTAAAATGTTTTGAATAACCAAACATGATATAGAAGTAAGATTCCATCAAATAAATCAGATAGAGTTAGTTTATGATACAATACACATGTTTTACAAGTATTGAGTGGATAATTTTTCAACAGAGGCAAGAGGCGTAGCAGTGGAGAGAGCGTATTGTGGATCGTTGATGACATCACTAGATATGGCTGGAGTCTCCATCACACTTTTACATCTGGATGACACAATCAGGCGTTGTCTAGGTAACAACATTGTGACTTTGTTCACTAAATCCATAAACTTTTGATACCAAGTGAGTGTTTGATAAGTTATTACACTATGCATCCCGTCAGAACATGGTTTTTTTCCCCCAGATGCCAAAACCACAGCCCCTGCCTGGCCTGTGCCCCTGTTGCCCAAGGGAAAGTCAACTCGTGAAAATCCAGGTGTCATGCCGTACAGTCAGAAAGACGTGGCAGACAAGTCAAGTGGTGCTGTCAAAGTTCCTAAAGGTAAATCTCATAGACTTGTCAATTCAGTCTCTAGTGTTCTTATTAAGTGAAATACAACTGAAAAATGTATTTTTAGAAACAGCTGATATGTTATATGACATGATAAAGCTATCCATGGAGAGACTGATAGCATCAGAGGATGAACTCAATAAGCTGGACAAGGAGAGTGGGGATGGGGATTGTGGGACTACGCTGGCCCGTGGGGCCAAAGGTAAGTATTGTCTGAGAAATTAACGGGGTCAAAGGTAAGCATTGTCTTGGGGGGGGGGGGGGGGGGGGGGGATGGGGGGGTTAACGGTACCAAAGGTAAGTGTTGTCTGAGAGATTAATGGGGCCAAAGGTAAGTATTGTCTGAGAGATTGGCGGCCAAAGGTAAGTATTGTCTGAGAGATCGGGGGCCAAAGATAAGCATTGTGTGAGGGATTAACAAGGCCAAAGTACACATAAGCATTGTCTTGTTGGGCAGCAGAGCACTGGTCTCTCTGTGGTCAAATAAGGCAGTACTGTCTAAGGGGCCAGGGGACCAAATATAGGTGATGTCTAAATAGTAAGCATATCAGAGGAGTCAGGGGGCCAAAGGTAAGCATTTTGTAAGGGGGCCATATCTGGGATGTGGGCTTTAAGTAAGGGGCCAGAGTTGTGCAATGTATATTTAGGTAAAATACATGTATGACTGACACTGACAGTGATGCTAAGGACAAGGGATATTTGACATCAATATTGTTTCTGATATTAACACAACCCATAATCTGACTGCAGTAACATCTTTGTACACCCACCATGATATGACTGGGACTATTGTGTTACCTTTTTCTGTCCTTCCGTCATTCCATCATAATTCATTATCTCTGCTATGGATGCACAAATTCAACTGAAATTTGGTATAAAGATGCATCATGAGAGTTTTTGAATAATTTTTTATAAAGTTGTGCCCCTTGGACGTAAAGTTTTTTTAAATGATTCAGTTTTCACTCATTATCTTGGTCATATATGCATATGGGCATTTTTTTAATTGAAACACAGGATTTAGATATGTTAGGAGAATACACAGGTCAAGTATGTATTTAGGTCTGTCATACATGGATATTTGGAATTGAACTTCAGAATATACCCAGTACATATGACAGGAAAATAGTACTAAGATAGGTCTGATGGGATCACTTTTGGCAGAGTTATGACCCTTGGGTGGGGGCATTCGTGTTGCTCGGACACATCTAGTTTTATTTAATCTTTTGCAGATAAAAAAGATAGAAAACCCATTTATTCATTATGCATGCAAATTATTGAAATGCTTTCACCTATTTCAATCAGAAAAAAGTATTGCATGAATTTCTTGTAGGTATTTTAGAAATTCTCGGCTCAAAAGACAATCCAGGCCTTCCTGTACAAGTGCCTGCAGACCTTGCCTTGTCTCTTGCTAGGGTTGTTGAAAACTCCATGGGTGGATCCTCAGGAGCGGTAGGGATGTATTTGTGTTGTGCAATCATACAGCAAAAGTATACATATCTGTTTTCATCAAAGTAAACTTTTACATAGTATTTCATTTCATTTTGCACGTTATTTGACAGCTGTACAGTTTGTTTTTGACATCCGCGTCACTCTGTCTACAATCCTCTGTTGGTCCTGCGGACTGGGTTAAAGCCTTAGTGAATGGAAACAACACAATCATGAGGTTAGTAGCTAGGTTGGACTAGTATGAATATAAGCACATGTGTAGGATATGTTAATTATTGAATGGAAACAACACAGTCATGAGGTTAGTAGGTAGGTCGGACTAGTGTGAATATAAGCACGTGTAGGATATGTTAATTAATGAATGCAGTGTCAGGATTTTTTGCTGGTACTTAGTAAGATGTTTTATTCATTACAGGTATGGAGGAGCAGAACCAGGAGACAGGACAATGGTAGGGTCATCAAGGTGTTGTGCTTCGTTAAATATTCACTGTAGTTTACCTTGATAATAGATTAACTGATGCTTATCTGGTTCCAGGTGGATTCCCTGGTAGCGGCTGGGACGACGCTGTCGGAGAAGATCTCCTCCACTTCACCTGTCCAAGCTCTAGAGGCAGCTGTGCAGGTATCTAGAAGCAATCAGCCTGTTGGCTACAATGCTCACCTGAATTACATATTGAATCGTTTTTGAGATGTACATCATTTGATTTGCGGAAATGAAAATAGATATTATTTAGTCTCATTTTAGGATCACTGTGACCTAATTGAATCATCGCATCACTAAATTTCATAGCTGACAGTGTGCATCACAATAGTCGACATGCCACTAAAATAAGGATTCAGTCATGCAGAATGTACTGATCTGTGTTTGTGTACCTGTGTTGATAAACATACAAGCAAAACATGCATTGTAGACTGAATTTGATGATGATGTTTTTGAAATTATTAAGTATTTTGTCAGTGATCGAATTCAGTATTTCACTCACTATGATCTTAAAATGAAACTGTACTCATTTGTACTTTGATGTGCTTTGTGACTTTGACCAAAAAGAAGTTACGGTATTATTTCTTCATATGTGATTCTATTTATGACTTTGCAGGCAGCAGAAAAGGCCGCCCAGGCCACAGCAGGCATGAAGGCCAGAGCTGGACGGGCAAGTTATGTCAGTGCAGAAAGGTTAAACAGCCCAGATCCAGGGGCAGTGTCTGTCACCTACTGGATGAAGGCAGTGTTAGAAGTCCTCAGAGCAGTGTAGAGATGCATGTGAATTGAATATACAAGAATAATAAACTAACCTGGATCACATCAAAATCTAGGTGACCTAGCAGTGCAGTTCATATTAAACAGATTTCATCCAAACGTTTTAAACATAAAAAAAAAATATTTGAAATTGGGGGGTTGGGGCTGCGGTACGCTTGATACTGTTCTGAATTTTGAAGTTATTCCTGAGTGTATTTTATTCAGACAAGACTAATAAACATACAACTCAAATTTTCGTACAATGCTGGTATTTCTTTTTATCTGAAGTAAAGTCAGAGTGTGGACAAACTACCTAGTCATGTGTATGACTGTGTATGTAAACCCTCTATTCTCAGGTGCATGATCTTGATTGGCCTGTTTTATAGATATTTAGGAACACAGTAGCTGTAGCTCTCTGAGACAGACTAATTTTTTCCCCGAGAGAGTTACAAATTTGCAGCTACACTGTAGGACCATAGGTACTGTATGTATAATCAACGTGGTGATCAACATAACCCAATCTGTTGAATGAGAGCTTGTGTGGACATGATCAACTTTAAGATTACAAATACAGAAACAGAGATAAGCAATGTTGATTGAGATATAATCTAATTTTACTTTGTATATATTGATGACAAATGATGCTTCACTTATAATCCTGATCAGCGGATAATTGTACTCTGTTATATTGTCAGTGATTATTTGATGCCAGTGAGTGACACACGTGCATGATTCTGTACAAAATAAAATGTTCATATGATTAAATGAATGGCTGTGTTTACTTGGACATTGCAGCAGATCAGTTTCAAAAATGGTTAACATGCCAGAGAAATGTAATGATGAATTATTGAATAAAGACATCTCAATACATGAATGCCGTATTATTTTTTTAGCTCTTCTGAGCCAAAGGCTCAAAGAGCTAATGCTATGGCCATTTGTGCGGTGTGCGTAAACTTTTTAGAAAAAGGGCTATAACTCAAGAACCCCTTGGCCAATTTTTTTCAAATTTGTTACAGGGTATCATTGGCCCAAGGGCTTTCATACATACTAAATAAAGGGATGTGACCCTTTAACAAGGGGAGATAATCAGGAAAATACAAACAAAAGTAGTGGTTGCTAAAAAATCTTCTCAAGAACCACAGGGCAGATTATCACCAAACTTACACATAAGGATGAGGATATGTTGTAGATTAAAAATTGTTCAAGGCATTACCCTGGGGCAAAGGGCATGGTCTCAAGGTCACTTCAAAGTTGACCTAAATTTAAAATTTTTTAAAATTCCTTAAATCTTAGATATTTTAGTCATTATAAGGACTAGGATCATCAAATTTTGACAGTTGATGCATCTTAGGACCTTGTGTCAAGTTGTCTCAAAAGTAGGTCACGGTGACCTACTTTTTGAATTTTGCAGGTATTTATTTTAAAATTAATTTTGATGCATATCTTGGACACTTTGAAGCCTATGATCATCAAAACTTGTCAGTTGGTGGATCATGGGACCTTGAAATGCGTCAACTGAAAAATAGGTCACCGTGACCTACTTTCTGAATTTTATGGCTTATCATTTATAGATATATTTTAAGTTGTTATTTCAAATACCGAGAGGTTTAGAATCATCAAATCTTGTAAGTTGATGCATCTTGAGGCCTTGAAACATATTTATAAAAAAGTAGGTCATAGTGACCTACTTTTTGAATTTTGCAGATATTCAAATTTCACATTTTCAATTTTAGATGCATATTTTGGGCACTGTAAAACCTAGGATCATCAAACTTTGTCAGTTGATGCGTCTTCAGTCTTCGGTTTGTGTCGACCAAAAAGTAGGTCACCATGACCTACTTTTGGTATTTGACAGCTAAATTACTATATTTCAGACACTATTTGACCTACAATCATCAAACTTTGTCAGTTGATGCATCTTGAGTCTTCGGAGTGTATCGACCAAAAAGTAGGTCACTGTGACCTACTTTTGGCATTTGACAGTTATATTTATATATTTCAGTCACTAATTGACCTACAATCATCAAACTTTGACAGTTGATGCATCTTGAGTCAATGGAGTGTGTCGACCAAAAAGTAGGTCACCTTGACCTACTTTTGGAATTTGACGGCTATATTTATATATATCAAATACTATTTGACCTACAGTCATCAAACTTTGTCAGTTGATGGGTCTTGCATGTTCGAAGGGTTTCGACCAAAAAGTAGGTCAACTTGACCTACTTTTGGAATTGGACACCTATATTTATATATTTCAGATACTATTTGACCTACAGTCATCAAACTTTGTCAGTTGATGCGTCTTGCATGTTCAAAGGGTGTTGACGAAAAAGTAGGTCACCTTGACCTACTTTTGGAATTGGACGGCTATATTTATATATTTCAGATACTATTTGACCTACATTTATCAAACTTAGTCAGTTGATGGGTCTTGCATGTTCGGAGTTCGCTGACCAGAAAGTAGGTCACCATGACCTACGATTGGAATTTGACAGCTATATTTCAATATTCAGATACTAATTGGCTTAAAATCATCAAACTTTGTCAGTTGATATTTCTTGGGTTCTCAAAATGTGTAAACCAAAAAGTAGGTCACATTGACCTACTTTTTTTGAATTCTTAGGATTTAACTAAAGATTTAGAATACTAAGAGGCTAAGAATAGAAATGGTGGGGTTGTACAATTTATCAGAAGAGCGATTCTAGGCCCTTGGGCCTCTTGTTATGTTGTGTATCCAAAGCACTGAATATTTTTTAAAAAGTCCACGGTTAAATGTTTCAATGCGGTAAAAACTAAAGTGATTGCGCTTCTCAGTAGTCACTTTCATTTGGTGAAAAAGACACGCTACTAATGATTACTGGGATTGAATATCCGTACACTACTAATGACTACTGGGATTGAATATTCGTACACTACTAATGACTACTGGGATTGAATATTCGTACACTACTAATGACTACTGGGATTGAATATTCGTACACTATTAATGATTACTGGGATTGAATATTCGTACACTACTAATGACTACTGGGATTGAATATTCGTACACTACTAATGACTACTGGGATTGAATATTCGTACACTACTAATGACTACTGGGATTGAATATTCGTACACTACTAATGACTACTGGGATTGAATATTCGTACACTACTAATGATTACTGGGATTGAATATTCGTACACTACTAATGATTGCTGGGATTGAATTTGTACGCTACATATACTAATGACTACTGGGATTGAATTCGTACGCTACTAATGATTGCTGTTATTGAATTCGTACGCTACTAATGATTGCTGGGATTGAATTTGTACGCTACTAATGGTTATTGGGATTGAATTCGTACGCTACTAATGATTGCTGGGATTGAATTCGTACGCTACAAATGATTGCTGGGATTGAATTCGTACGCTACTAATGATTGCTGGGATTGAATTTGTACGCTACTAATGATTGCTGGGATTGAATTCGTACGTTACTAATGACTACTGGGATTGAATTCGTACGCTACTAATGATTGCTGTGGTTGAATTCGTACGCTACTAATGATTGCCGGGATTGAATTCCTACGCTACTGATGATTACTGGGATTGAATTCGTACGCTACTGATGATTACTGGGATTGAATTCGTACGCTACTAATGATTGCTGTGGTTGAATTCGTACGCTACTAATGATTGCCGGGATTGAATTCGTACACTACTAATGATTGCTGGGATTGAATTCGTACGCTACTGATGATTACTGGGATTGAATTCGTACCCGACTGATGATTACTGGGATTGAATTCGTACGCTACTGATGATTACTGGGATTGAATTCGTACGCTACTGATGATTACTGGGATTGAATTCGTACGCTACTAATGATTGCTGGGATTGAATTCGTACGCTACTGATGATTGCTGGGATTGAATTCGTACGCGACTGATGATTACTGGGATTGAATTCGTACTCTACTGATGATTACTGGGATTGAATTCGTACGCGACTGATGATTACTGGGATTGAATTCGTACGCAGAACCTGGTCATGGTGATCATCATGATATTTATCAATAATCAAGTTGTGTTTATTTAGAGTTAGGACACTTGCATCGTTGTCTTCAGCTCTCCATTTCGGGGGTTATTTATTGATTAAAAGTTAGAGTGTCGACATGAGGCCCTTGGTCCACATTACTCGCCTGAGCAATGCATATTCTTTGTTATGAATGTACATTTACAAACCCTGTTTGTTGACCGAGTGTCAAATATGAATCAAATGTACATTGTATTATATTGATGTAGCTATGTGGTTTTCGAAGGGGTGTTTCCTTTGTACATTGTACCTGTAAACTGGAGGTCAAGGTGAATGTCATTACCTCTGTACCTTTATTATGACCTCACAGTAAATCAAAAATCAGGGTGAATGGTGTTACCTATGTACCTTTATTATGACCACTGTTAATCGGAGGTCAGGGTTTTAACAAATTTGACGTGTTCATGCAGACTCGTATCCTTGTATTTCTCGATAGGACGATTAACATAATATTCCTATGTAAAATTTAATTTCTATTGTGGCAACACTTTGACCGCAAGAGTTCATAGCTAAGAGTTAATAGTTTGAATGAAATTGAAACTACAAAATATGATGTCCTGCGTTTTGGTCTAAACCGTCAACTGGAACATCGCTCGACCTTTCCCGTCAAGTAGAGAAAAAACTATTTCTTTATCACCTCCCCTGGAAAGACACGACCCTTTGTTTAAACAAGCTTCAATCACTTAATTACTGGAGGATGTTGGTGACTAGTCTGTTTGAATATTGTCCAGTTGTTCTTGAGAAGAAGAAATAGTGAAAAGTTAACACCAGACAGACATAGCTCAAATTAGAAACCTTGTATCAAAGTAAAAGGATATGGCCTGAATTGCTTACATTTTATGATTATACGTTCTGATACCCATTATTTAGCAAACTGTGGCACACTGATGCCCATTATTTAGCAGACTGTAGCACCCTGTTACCCATTTTTTAGCAGACTGTGGCTCTCTGATGCCCATTATTTAGCAGACAGTGGCACTATGACATCCATTATTTAGCAGACTGTGGTACTATAGTGCCCATTATTTAGCAAACTGGCACTCTGCTGCCCATTATTAACAGACTGTATTACTCTGATGCCCATTATTTAGCAGACTGTGACACTCTGATGCCCATTATTTAGAAGACTGTATCACTCTGATGCCCATTATTTAGCAGACTGTAGCACTCTGATACCCATTATTTAGCAGACTGTGGCACACTAATGCCCATTATTTAGCAGACTGTGGCACTCTGATGCCCATTATTTAGCAAACTGTATCACTCTGATGCCCATTATTTAGCAAACTGTGGCACTTTGATGTCCATTATTTAGCAGACTGTGGCACTCTGATGCCCATTATTTAGCAGACTGTGGCACTCTGATGTCCATTATTTAGCAGACTGTGGCACTCTGGTGCCCATTATTTAGCAGACTGTGGCACTCTGATGCCCATTATTTAGCAGACTGTGGCACTCTGATGTCCATTATTTAGCAGACTGTGGCACTCTGGTGCCCATTATTTAGCAGACTGTGGCACTCTGATGTCCATTATTTAGCAGACTGTGGCACTCTGATACCCATTATTTAGCAGACTGTGGCACACTAATGCCCATTATTTAGCAGACTGTGGCATTATGACATCCATTATTTAGCAGACTGTGGCACTCTGATGCCCATTATTTAGCAAACTGTATCACTCTGATGCCCATTATTTAGCAAACTGTGGCACTTTCATGTCCATTATTTAGCAGACTGTGGCACTCTGATACCCATTATTTAGAAGACTGTATCACTCTGATGCCCATTATTTAGCAGACTGTGGCACTCTGATGCCCATTATTTAACAGACTGTATCACTCCGATGTCCATTATTTAGCAGACTGTGACACTCTGATGCCCATCATTTAGCAGACTTCCAAATATCGCTATGATACCCATTATTTAGCAGACTGTAGCACTCTGTTACCCATTATTTAGCAGATTGTAGCACTCTGATGCCCATTATTTAGCAGACTATCACTCTGATACTCATTATTTAGCAGACTGTGGCACTATGACATCCATTATTCAGCAGACTGTGGCACTATGGTGCCCATTATTTAGCAGAATGTAGTACTCTGATGTCCATTATTTAGCAGACTTTCAAATTTAGCGCTATGACACCCATTATTTAGCAGACTGTGGCACTCTGATGCCCATTATTTAGCAGACTGTGGCACTATGACCTCCATTATTTAGTAGACTGTGGCACTATGGTGCCCATTATTTAGAAGACTGTATCACTCTGATGCCCATTATTTAGAAGAATGTATCACTCTGATGCCCATTATTTAGCAGACTTCCAAATAGCGCTATGATACCCATTATTTAGCAGACTGTGGCACTCTGATGCCCATTATATAGCAGACTGTGGCACTATGACCTCCATTATTTAGTAGACTGTGGCACTATGGTGCCCATTATTTAGAAGACTGTATCACTCTGATGCCCATTATTTAGAAGAATGTATCACTCTGATGCCCATTATTTAGCAGACTTCCAAATAGCGCTATGATACCCATTATTTAGCAGACTGTGGCACTCTGATGCCCATTATTTAGCAGATTGTATCACTTGTATCAACTGTAGAAAGTTGGTCATTATAACGATGTGATATTCCTCCTTAAGTTAGTACAAAACGCATATATTTTCTCTTTATTATGTTATAATAACTGAAAATTTAATTTTTCCATTTTTGTTGTTTACAATGCTTAATTAAAGTATTTCTGATGGTCAACTAAAATTTGAATATCAATTTTTGAGTTACAAGTGAGATACAGCACTCACAATTCCATGTTATGTAAACAAGGCTCGTGCCATGTTTTTGTTTACATATAGATTTCTTAATAGAAAATAGCATGCTTAAAAGAAAATGATTTGTGCTAAACACTAGAAACTATATAATTGTGTTCAGAATGAACTTATAAATTGAAAAATCTGCTTTAAACGGACTTTTACTAGTATATTTAACCTATATAAACAAAAGCATGGCACGAGCCTTGTTTACATAACAAAGAACTGTGAGCTCTGTATCTCCAATATACCTCGATAACTGACATTCAAATTTTTGCTGACCATTAGAAACATCTTAGTTAAGCATTCCAAACATTAAAAATCGAAAAATAGAATTTGAATTTTTTTTTAGCTCAAATCGTATCCATGCCCTTTTAAAATTCATTAAATCTTCTAGTGAAGCACAAATTCTCTTGCATAGCTTCTAAGGAAGAGGAAACGTTTGGTGTGTATATATATGTTATCAATTCCAGTTAATTTTCCTTTAATAAGATTTTCATTCATGTGGAAGGTACATGTATACAATATTTGTTCTAAGGTCTTTTATAAAGACTGGAGGCTTTGTGAGACGGCGGTCTCTGAAGTTAGCAGATAATTTAATGTATATATCGGCTATCATACACTGAGGCAATATATAGATAATGAAATAGTTGAATAGGCATGGCCACGAAGAAGCTAGTGAACTCGGTGGACAGTTGTGTGGACGATGCTCTCCGAGGCCTGGTCAGCGTCCACTCCGGACTCCGCATCTTACAGGACCACAAGATCGTGGTCAGGGAAGACATTGATGAGGTGATAAAGGCGGGAAAAGTGACGCTGCTGTGCGGCGGAGGATCGGGGCACGAACCAGCGCAGGCAGGTAAAACTACGGAGGACCATTCCGATAAAAACTTATAAAAAGTTCTGAATTTAATAAAGGCCGATCCAAAAGTAGTGTACACGTGACTGTATCCACTGTGCGATTATTTTAGTAAAATGAATAGACACAGGTTGATGAAACATTTAAGAAAATAACGTTAAATTGCTCAAATGAAAACACATAATGTTCGACTCCCGATGATTGTTTTTAAAGAAATTATTTGAATTTTACAATATCCTTTAGAAATTTAAATGCCTTTATTTCAAACCTAGGTATGTCTGCGTGGGTTTTGATGTAAAGAAAATTGATATCTGATTTTTAATTAACAACAACATTGAAATTTGTGTTGCGGTAAATTATAGACATACAGTGAGAAGAAAGTAGGGAAGAGTTTTATTTATACTGATACACTAAATGTCGGAACAGTGTTTCCAAGAGAAAGTAAATCTGCAGTTAAAGGAGCGACCTTGAATTCTGCTAGTCTGGTCCTCGCCCCCGCCACTCCTTGATCACTCGTTTTGGGAAACGAGTGATCAAGGAGTGGCGGGGGCGGGGACCAGACTAGAATTCTGCGTACCTGGTGAGAACGACACCCATCTGTCTTACGTTATAACGTACGTAACAATAAGTTATATGGTCCGAATTTTAAATAAAAAAATTCCACCTAGTACAAACGTTTTTTTAAAACTTCTAATGCTAGAATCAAATGACAGTCACGTGTCCAGTTCAGACTTTCAAAGGTAAGATCATATGCATAGGTGGTCTTTTCTGTGTTACAAACGTACCGTGCCAGAAGTTTAAGAGAAATAAAAATATTAAATGCCTATTCGTAATTCATTGTTTACGCCCTTTCGGTCTTAAAGTTAGACAGTTTTGTCTGAATTATATACATGTTGGGATTTCCCTGACGTGCGTAAAGCTATTGACAATGTTTAATTTATGCATACCCGCTATATTTACTTTTTTTTTTTTTTTTTTTTTTTTTTTTTTTTTTTTTAAATCTCATTGTTTTCTTTTACATGCAAATGTTTTCAAGCATGTGGTTAAGGGAAAGTTAATCACTTTAATAATGATTAATATGCTTTATAGTAATTCTGTACAAAAATAATACATGAACATCGCATCATTCAGCTTTAACGTTGTGCGAAGTTTGACATGACAAACAGATAAGTTTGACGGAAGAGCGGGGCGTAGGTATACATAGATTACTGCGAAGGATGATGAAAAGTATGCTAAGTATTTACTAAAATCGATAACGTCATCATCTTATTACAATGTGACAATGTTTGAAATACATGTAAATATAAATTCAATATACATGTGTACATGTATTACACAAAGTACTCATAATAGACAGTCGCAGAAGTAAATGAATGTGAATTTTTGCTGCTTCTTGGTTTTAATGATTTTATAGCTCCAATGAACTAATGATTATATGTTAGGATCAATCCTTGTCTGGCTGTAAACTGTATACACCTAAGGTATTTCCACCCTCCTGTGATGTCATAAGATTTTGCAAAGTAAATGATTTAATAAGATTTATCTCTCAACTGATTCGATACGCAAGAGCTTGTTCTTCGTATGGTCAGTTTTTAAATAGAGGCAAGCTAATGACAAACAAGTTGATGGTACAGAAGTTTCAATAGTCTCGATTGAAGTAATCATTTCGCAAATTCTATGGTCGTTATAACGGTCTAGTTCGTCAATACAACCTATCATTGGATCAAATGCTGTCTGACGTGTTTCATACCGATTGTTAGGCCGTTCTTGGCACACTGATTTTGACTACGGATAACTCCATGGCCGTAGGATAGTAAAATTCACATATAGTGTAATGTATAATTATTTTTAAGCAGAAAGTTCATTTAATTCAATGAGACTCAGAGTCAGTCAGTGTGACTGTCCTTTAGCTTAAATAAAAAAAAAATATTATGAAAAGCACTTAATGCCTTAACATTTCTTAGGGCATCATCCAAAAGGTCGTAATCATGAGGTAATGGTTCGGTTCTCGTTCCCAGCTCCGCATCTGGCGTCAAACCTATGATATGTAGTGACTGTTCCTTTGCCAAGTGCCCGGCACTAGTGTCGTTTAAAGTCCTTTACCGGTATTTGTTGACGACTCATACGAGTGAAAAAATCTCGCAAGGGACGACTGATCAAAAGGTATCTAATATGTGTGACCTTGACTAACTTTCAAGGTCTGATAATTCATTAGATAGCTTGTTCATAGAAACTTCGTCTTGATACAAAAATGTCTATGCCCAACTGCCCTAATACCAGTTCAACGTTTGTATATATTTAAAATCTTTTTGTAAAGCTAATATGGTAAATTGTTGACTTTTTTATCATCACAGTTTTTATGGTAAAGGTAAACCCGACAATGTGTGAAGTACTAGTTATCAGTGACGTAACACCCCCAATGTGACGTAGGTCATGACGTGTAACAACTTTTTCAAAGCTTGTAAAGTCTCAGGCTGTGAAGACCTGTTTCATTCTTGGTCCAAGAGTAGACACAATCGTATCAGTGTAAGATCAACCTTCCGCACAGTTTTAACTTTGATTATATTTCACAATGTATGGCCAGACGGACGAAAGAAAGGCATTTTTCGAAAAGGTGCACGAAGAAGCAAGGACTGCAGGAAAAGGGGGATGGGGAGCACTAAGTTTTCTTGTTAGACTCAAAGGGCAAAGTTTTAAGAAATATCCTCTTCCAACAAGCATACCTAATATCCCAACTTCGAATATTCGAAAAGATACTGTTTCCTCAGAGCTTTATCCAAATGATGCTCCTTCTGAGCTTATCCCGATTCAGATATATGGTGATGGGATTGTTTATTCAGAACTCTCTCTTTTTTGTGTTTGGACATGAGGACAATTTGAAGGAAATGAGGGTACGAATTGTGTTTGAACTTGTTTCAAACCTGAAGCGCTACACGAATGAAAACACTTTTGTGACCATGTCCACAAAACAAGTTCACTTCAATATGTCTTTGAAAGTTCCCTGTCAGAAGAGTGTTTAATTACTGGTGATTTGATTGCTTCGTTACAAAAGGAAACAATAAAAACAACCCAGAACGGTTACTCTTCAAGCCTTTTACATATGTTCGTAGCTTCTAACGTTTTGCAGAAACCAATCATGTCGATTTTCCCCGAGGTGCAAAACCCTGGTGTAAACAGACAAGATCATAATCAGCTTATTGTTCCTCTTGACCGTACTGATGCTAAAGAATATCAGGATGATATCCACATCATGTGGACTCAAACAATTGCTACGAAAATAGATGGTTGGACACCTAATCATTTTGTTGCCTGTATTCACAAGCATGAGGAACCTCTTTCAAAGCGTTCGAGGTTATCCGTTGAGGATTCTGAACCTCATCGCTCATTTGAACCAAAACAATCACAAGATAGTCCTTCCCCACTCTTGGAGTCTAACACAAATGAGGAGTCTATTGAAACAGGTAAATTGGGGGAAACTGCAAACAGACAAACATGTTGAGGTTGCTTCCTTTATTGATTCTTCTTCTTCTTCAGAAGATGATATCTCAGAAATACCAGTTCAAAAGGTCCAGGTTGTACATGAAAAATGGCATACACCAGAGATCGGTAGTACCATAAATCAGCCACGGAATATCTTCTTTCCAGCAAACAAGTTTGGTAAAAAGATGAGATCTTTCAATGCCTCCTGGTTTGATCGGTGGCATCGGTTACATTATGTAGAAATCAAAGATGTTGTATTCAATTTTCATTGCATAAAATCATTTGCATAAAATCATTTCAGAAGAAGACTCTCGGTTGTCACAAGAAAGAAAAAAGTTTTCATATCAAGTGGTTTTAAAAACTGGGAACAAAAGCAACCACAAAATTCGCCACACACGAGAAAAGTGATTGCCATAAAGAGAGTTTACGATAAAGGAGGAGGTTAAAGATGTTGGAGAATGTCTTTCAAAGACGCACGAAGTCGAGAAGAAGTCTGTTTAACAGAGAGAATATGTTTAAAATCACAAACATTTTGAAGTTTCTTGCTCGACAAGGAATTGCTCTTCGGGGTGCCAAAGACGAGAAACACTCGAACTTTAATCAACTTCTCATGCTAGAGGCTAAACGCGATCCCCAGCTTCAGGAATGGCTACAACGCAAGACAAATAAGTATGTTGCTCCAGATATACAAAATGAAATTTTGCAGATGATGGGGTTGCAGGTTTTGCGACAAATTGTTGCTTTCATCAAATCGTCTGAATTCTTTTCAATAATGGCAGACGAAACATGAGATATTTCCAACAAAGAGCAAATTGTTTTATGCATTCGATGAGTTGATCAAAATTTTACCGCTCATGACGATTTATTAGGGATGTACTGTCTTTCTGACATTGGGGCTAATTCAATAACCCTAGCAATTAAAGATGCCCTTTTGAGGTTCGATCTGCCTATCAACAAAGTACGAGGCCAGTGTTATGACATGGCTGCTTCTATGGCTGGTTCAAAGACAGGTATTGCAACACAAATTCATGCACTTGAACCCAGAGCCCTTTACATACACTGTTATGGTCATGCTCTTAACCTAGCTTGCAGTGATTCTATTAAGGAATGTAAGTTGCTTAGAGACACCCTGGACATTGCAAAGGATATAACAAAGTTGATTAAAGAATCTCCAAGAAGGGAGATGAGTTTCAATACATAAAAAAATGCCCCAAATCTAGAGAAAACGTCAGCGGGAATAAGGGTTTTGTGTCCCACAAGATGGACAATAAAAGCCGACACATTTTTGAGCATTTTGTCAAACTATGTGATTCTAAGAAATGTTTGGGATGAAAGCCTCTAATAGAAATGAGAAACAGAATTAGGGGAGTGGCTGCTTATATGTGCAGGTTTGATTTCTTCTTTGGGTATTTACTCAGTGAAAAACTTTTACGTTATAATGATAATTTGGCAAGGGCTCTGCAGGTTCCAAATCTCTCGGCGAGTGATGGTCAAAAAATGGCATCAACGACAATGAGTGCTTTGCAAAGTCTCCGAGATGAGACAATCTTCAATCAGTTTTACGAGGAAGTTGTTGAAAAAGCAAAAGAGATGAACATCGATGATCCTGTTCTTCCTAGAAAACGCAAAATTCCTCGTAAACTTGATGATAGACAGCAGCACATACTTTTTCATCGTGTGCAGATATGTATAGGAAAGATTTCTATGAGGCATTAGATCTGCTTTTAGCTGGCATAAAATCTAGATTTGACGAACCAGGTTACAAAGCTTATGTTAATCTTGAAAACCTCGTAATTAAGGCTTACACAGGTCAAACGTTTGAAGAAGAATTCAATTTTTTCACGACCCTATATGATACAGATTTGAAGCCAAAGGATCTTCACTACCAACTTATAATGTTAAAGACTGTTTTGCCAAAAGATTTTACGCCAGATATACCAAGTGTGGTTGAATTTTTCAGACATTCAAATGAAAAAAGTCTGTTTGCCGAGATCCTCAAAATTCTCAAACTAATTTTGGTACTTCCTGCAACTAACGCAACCAGTGAGCGCTCATTCAGCGCCTTGAAAAGATTGAAAACATCACTGAGATCAACAATGAGCCAAATACGAACAAACAATTTGCTTTTATTGCATGTTCATAAAAATGAGACTGATGAACTGAATCCAGAAAAAATAGTTTAGGAGTTCGTAAGTGAAAGTGAACACAGACTGGCGATTTTTGGAAAGTTTACCGAGTACTAAATACCTTATGAATCAGAAATGATTGATAACAAAATGATAAAGATATAAACAAAACACAAAAAAGAAGAAAAAAAATCCTTAACACCCCCCCCCCCTCCAAAAAAACCCCCCAAACAAAACTTAAAATTAAAGTTGAGGGGTTTTCTGGGAAACTAATTAGATTCTATGTACATAATTAGATTTATGTACATGACGTACACCTCAATGCTTGCACATATTTATGCAGTTATCTTTTTACTAATGATTTTGTCGATATCACTTTTTTGTCGTAAATTACTTTGGTGTGGTGCCCCTCCCTCCCCCCAAAGTGAAATTGCTTCCTACGGGCCTGAACTCCGTTTACCTGATCAGGATATAGGGTTCACGGCGGGTGTGACCGGTCGACAGGGGATGCTTACCTCTCCTAGGCACCTGATCCCACCTCTGGTGTGTGTCCAGGGGTCCGTGTTTGCCCAACTAACTATTTTTATTGCTTATAGGGGTTATGAGATTGATCACTGTTCGTTATCTTCACCTTTCATGCATGACAGGAACATTAATTTTGTTGAAGTCTTTTTCAATAGTGATTGTAAAAAATCCTGTTTACCATAAAATATTTCAAAAGTCTAAGTTATATATGAATAATCAATTATATGTTTCAAAATATTGAATCCAAGGACAATAACTCTGTTTTAATTAAATTATTTATCAAGTCCATTATGTGATAGATTTCCTCTATTTTTCACAAACATGTTGTTTATTTCTTTTTGAAAAACGGTTTCATGAAATTGTTATGAATACTATCATATCGTTACAACCAGTTTTTGTGAAATTTTGATAATGCTGTTTAAGGAAAATTGCAATTTTCTGGCGTTGACAACATGTCTATTGTGCTAATTGATAAAAATTTCATTAATATCGCAACATACTTATTTTATCCTTTTTATTTGTTACTAAGATACATTATTGGAAGAATCAACAATCAAAAATAAGAATGAACCTATAATTCTAGAGGGGTGGAATTACCTTAAGAAATATTAGGGGATTGGTAAATCAAGGTTTTGTATGACCTATACTTTTCAGGCTATGTCGGTCCCGGGATGCTGTCCGTGGCGGTAGCTGGTGCGGTGTTTGTATGATCTATACTTTTCAGGCTATGTCGGTCCCGGGATGCTGTCCGTGGCGGTAGCTGGTGCGGTGTTTGTATGACCTATACTTTTCAGGCTATGTCGGTCCCGGGGTGCTGTCCGTGGCGGTAGCTGGTGCGGTGTTTGTATAACCTATACTTTTCAGGCTATGTCGGGCTCGGGATGCTGTCCGTGGCGGTAGCTGGTGCGGTGTTTGCGTCCCCTCCCCCCAGCAGCATACTCACCGCCCTGAGATACGTCACCAAACCTAACTCTGGTGAGTTCTGTAAATTGTACATTTGATTATTCAACTTTGGAAACGCCACCACCTTCGAAGCTTCGTCATTACAAAAGTATGAACACTATCAATCTAATAAGAAGTATGCATATAAAGGCTCATCGTCAAAAGTCAAGGGTTTCTGATCCGCTCCGCTACACATAAATGTTTATGTGGAGCGGATCAGAAACCCATGACTTGGTAAGATGAGCGGAACGGATCAGAAACCCTTGACTTGGGAATATGAGAGGAACGGATCTGAAACCCTTGACTTAGGAAGATGAGCGAAGTGTTGTTGTAATAACTAACTATACTGGAGATCGTCTGTTTCAGCTGGCTGTGTTGTTGTAATAACTAACTACACTGGAGATCGTCTGAACTTCGGATCAGCAATAGAGCGAGCAAGACACGAAGGACTGAAAGTGGACTCGGTAACCATTGGTGAGGACTGTGCTCTGACGTCATCAGACAAGTCGGCGGGTCGGCGAGGACTGGCAGGCACTGTCCTGCTGAATAAGGTAACGAGGCAGGATAAGATAATGAGACGGGATGAAAAAACTACTTACTCTGGAATGAGATAACGAGATAGAATAAAGTAACGAGGTAAAATAAGTAATGAGACAGAGTAAGGCGATGAGACAGAATGAGATGACGAGACAGATCTAGAATAAGTTAAAGAGACAAAATAAGGTAATGAGTAAGAATGAGATAATGAGACAGAGTAAGGCGATGAGGCAAAATGAGATAACGAGACAGATCTAGAATAAGTTAACAAGACAGAATAAGGTAATGAGTAAGAATGAGATAATGAGACAGAGTAAGGCGATGAGGCAGAATGAGATAACGAGACAGATCTAGAATAAGTTAACAAGACAGAATAAGGTAGCGATCAGACAAGGTAAAGTAACGAGGCAGAATAAGGTCATAAGACATGCTAGGGTAGCGCGACAGAGTATGACGATAAAACAGAGAAAGGTATCGAGAAAAACTAATGTAACGAGACAGAGTAAGAGAACGAGGTAGAATAAGGTAACGACGCAAAGTAAGGTAAGCAGTCAGAATAAGGTAACAAGAGAGTACGTATTTGGACAGAATAAGGTAGATAATGAGGCAGGATGAAGGTAACCAGGCAGAATGAGGGAACGAGACGACGTAAGGGTAGGGGGCAGTATAAGGTAACGAAACTGTTTAGTTATATGAAAAGCAACTAGGAATAAAATGTGTTGTTATATTTCTGATGTAGATATGTGGTGCGCTTGCAGAGGAAGGGAAAAGTTTAGAAGATATAGTGAAATTTGGAAAATACGTTACAAGAAACATGGGCAAGACCATTTTTTTCACATTACTTCAGAATTGAGAATCTTAGAAAAAATATCTACAAGTTGAGCTTAACTTTACCCCTCAGAAACGTAAAATTTAATGCAAGTAAAATCTTTGAAATATGATGCCAGAAATGAAGTATCTGAACACCTGCTTTCGTTTTTTACCAAGCACGTAATTTTATCTCTAGACGCATAAAGCGACTTTTTAAGTGAGATTACTTCTTGATTTGATTTTTAAAGATACGAATTTAATGTAATATATTGAGGTAGTTGTTCGCTATATATTTGTTCTTATTCATCAAAATTTATAAAATCCAAGAAAAACCCATATTCATAACGTCCTATCCCAGGATTTCCAGCTACACGTGTATTTTGTAAACTAGCATGATATATTTATCAGAACAATGCGCATATATACCTTCATCAAAGTAGCATAAACTTTACTTTAAAAAATGATTAAAGTCATTTTATTGGAGCAAATTAGGCCAATACCATATATCCCTGGTAGTCCCTTCACTCAAAAACTGTTGAATGTAGTTCACTTTTTTGTCTCGTATCCTGACTTTGTTAATCCATCCCTGTTGTTTTGTAGGAACAATGGGCGTGAGTCTGACACCGTGCAGCGTTCCGGGATCTGGGCCGACTTTTAGTCTCGGCGAAGACGAAATGGAGCTTGGTCTAGGTAAATAATCAACGTACTGAAAGTACTGAGAAGCGCTAGACTTGGTTTGTAATGACGCTGTACTAATATACAAGTTATAATGATACTACTAGCATATTAAAACTAAATTTTCATTGGTTTAGGTAAATAAAAATGACAATGCAACAATAGCAGAATATGTTGTCTTTTCTCTGTACTGAAAACTTGTTTAGTGCCGATCATAAACATTTGCATACTTTAGGTTTACACGGCGAAGCAGGTGTCAAAAGAACAAAGGTACAAAGAAGTCTTCTTCTACTTTAAGAACAGAAAACGGACATTCTGGTATTTCAAGTTGGAGTCGTAGAGTTTAAGAGCTCGAATAAAATCGTCTCTAAAATTCAATCACTCATAACTCACTAAATATTCATAAAAATAATGAAACTCGAGACCAGATATACATGTATTCAAGGACTCGTCTTCATTGTGAGTTATTATTGTTTTAGATAAAACCAGCTAATGAAGTTGTCAAGATGATAATTGATCACATGACAAATACCAGCACAACAACTCACATCAAACTGAAAGCAGGTGCATGGTATACTTAGAATTTGATGGATGAACATTTTGGATTTCTTATATTCCTACTACTCCCAAATCTTTATTCTAATGACACAATGCCTTTGTGTAATATCAAAATATATCATGTTAATCAATGATATGTAAAGCATATTTCATATCCATTTCATATAATGATGTATAAGGAGACAAAGTGGCGTGTATGGTCAATAACTTGGGTGGTATGTCAGTGTTGGAGATGAATATCATTGCTGGAGAGGTCATCAAACAATTAGGTACTGGTCACTTATTTTTAAATCTTAAAATTCTATTTTATTATTTAAATCTTGAGAATTCTGAATTTATCAAGAATTGATTTTATGTCTATCTGGTGTTTCTTTCAATGAAGAGGAAAGGGGTGTAGCTGTCGAAAGAGCATATTGCGGCTCGTTTATGACGTCATTGGAAATGGCTGGTCTATCTTTAACTATTCTGCATCTTGATGACACAATTAAACGATGTCTAGGTATGTATACTCAAGTACTCCCTGAACAGAGTGTGATATGGGTGTCATTTCTAAATACATCAATGATTTTGTGTATCTAGATACCAAAGTATCTGTTCCTGCTTGGTTCAGTCCTATTTTGTCACGTGGTACATCTGTAAGGGAAACACCAGCGTCTATACCCGTGAAGCAAAGCGACGTTCAAGTGGAAAGTGGAAATTATACTCAGATCTCGTCAGGTGATAATTATCAAAGATAATGCTAATTTTTTATGAATGGATTGATATACTCGTAGAACAACATTAAATGACGACCATGCAATAATCACATATTTGTAAATTATTGCGTTTGCTTCGGTATTTTTAGAGGCAGCTGATATGCTATATGACATGATAAAGCTATCCATGGAGAGACTGATAGCATCAGAGGATGAACTCAATAAGCTGGACAGGGAGAGTGGGGATGGGGATTGTGGGACTACGCTGGCCCGGGGGGCCAAAGGTAAGCATTGTCTGAGAAATTAACGGGGTCAAAGGTAAGCATTGTCTGGGGGGGGGGGGGGTAACGGGGCCAAAGGTAAGTGTTGTCTGGTAGATTAACGGGGTCAAAGGTAAGTGTTGTCTGAGGCATTGATATGAGCAACGGTAAGCATTGTCTGAGAGATTAACGGGGCGAAAGGTAAGCATTGCCTGAGAGATTAACGGGGCCAAAGGTAAGCATTGCCTGAGAGATTAACGGGGCCAAAGGTAAGCATTGCCTGAGAGATTAACGGGGCCAATGGTAATTGTTGTTTCAGGAACCGGAGATCGAATACGAGAATTACCTATGGATTCAGAGGACCACAAATGAGTATTTTCTGTAAACTTTAAAAGGTTACCATTGTTAGGAGTTAACTGTGAGTATTGTCTTGAACCAGCAGCTAAAGGTGGTCATTTTCTCAGCAACCAAAATACTACCATTGTCTGATACACGTAAACCAAAGATGAGCATTGTATGGTAAGGCAAAGATGAACATTGTTTGAGAGGTACATGTACCAACAATAAGTTTATGGACTCATGACCCAAAGGTGAAATGTGTCTGATGAGGGACCAGATAAACATTGTAAGATAATCCAGATATGAATATTGTCCTGTGTAGGGAGGACAGGTAAAGGTAAGCATTTGTTTTATGGATCTGAGGGTCAAAAGCGAGTAGTGATATTACATGTATATGATTTGTTGACCTATTATGGACCCACAACGGACAATAATATAAAAGAACATTAATGATTAGAGACATACAAAGGGCATACATTCGTAACAAAGCTTTGTTCACACAATAGTGGGGTAGGTGGCCAAATGTAAGCATTATTTCAGAGGTCTGAAGCCAAAGGTTGCTTTGGTGCCCAAGGAGCAGAGATGTGTATTATCTGTTTGAAGAACCTAAGGCTAAATATGAGCATTTTGTTATTCGCATTTTGATGTTGATGTTTTCCCTGAGTTTCCCGGGTAACATAACGAGAACTTTTGAAGTCATTATCTGGTGTTGCTTGTTCTTGTTCAACATGATTTAACTAGCTTTCTTCTTTGAGCAATCCCGTGGGGAATAGGTCCTCAGTAACCCTTGCTTGTCGTAAGAGGCAACTAAATGGGACGGTCCTTCGGAGGAGACCGCAAAAACCGAGGCCCTGTGTCACAGCAGGTGTGGCACGATAAAGATCCCTCCCTGCTCAATGGCCATAAGCGCCGAGCATAGGCCTATATTTTGCAGCCCTTCACCGGTAATGGTGACATCTCCATATGAGTTAAATATTTTCGAGAGGGACGTTAAACAATATATACAATTAATCAAAAATCTTTGAGCATCCAACTTATTATCAGATCATGATAAAGATACTATAGGGCGTTTTAATTCAGACAAAGGGATTTTGAAAGCTTACATGGTCAATGTACATGTATAAATGAATGTGTGTATGTTGCACTACAACAATGATGGAGTAAGGGGAATATCATACCCACCAAGAAAAAACATCAGTTTTAGGGTAAAAGTTAGATGTGTATATTGATGGAAATAATGCTAAAGATCAACGTTATTTACGGTAATCAAGTTTTTGTATGTAGACCCTAACTACAGGAAGTCGTTATGACGTACTTCCTGTTAGAATTTCCTAAAGGTATCATACCGATTGAGTAGGAACCATATGCTAAGATTTTTAGAAAGAAGAAATAATGGACACCCCTTGAAGAGATTAGTGATCACATGAAGTGAATGGCAAAAAGAATCATATGAAATATAAACTGAAAACTCAATTCTAACGAAACAAAGGTGAATTTATCTTATAATTGTGTTCACATTATACTGTTGTTTGGGTCCGGACTTTGCAATTCAAAAATAAATAAATATGAAGTAAATGAACGACGGAGGTTATCACTCAGTTGTTTTCTGCAAAATTGGCATCCCCTCAAAAAAAATGTAAATATGATATAAAACTTTAAAGGAATCTAAAACTTGATCGTTTTCGTTGTTGTTTCCGTATGTTGATTGATTGAATAGAATATATATCATAAAAAAATCATCAAATTTTTTATAATGCATCATTTAAAAATGTGCAAGTATGTAGAAATGCATGCATATCGACATCATTTCCAAAATCTTGATTGGATTCCTATTTAAAATGAATAAATCCATGTCATTCGCGTTTATTTTAGTATAAAGAATATGTTTTTAAAAAATTGATCGATTGAGTATATTGTCTGTGTACTGTTTGTAAAGTACAAAGTCCAGTGGATGTATTGAATTATGATATTGAAAACTTGATCAATCCAAAATGACGTTTAAATTAACGCAAAAGTTGGTTTTAAGAAACGTTTTCTTCAGATTTTGAAAAAAAATCTCTTGAATGCAGTATTGAATAATACATGTAATTGTAAAGAATAAGTTCATTAAATACTGTGTATGTACTAGGGTCAATCTCAAACTTCGCTGTTGGTTGCAGATATTATTAAACAGCTCGGAAAGAGGGATAAACCAAACCTGCCTGTGAATTGTCCGGCGGATCTAGCCTTATCTCTGGCTGGCGTAGTGGAACAGTCAATGGGCGGATCCTCAGGAGCGGTACCATCAAATTAAAAATAATTAATCATACAGACAACAATTTTTCAGATTTTGTGATATTTTGTATTCATCCATGATTTGGTGAATGGAATTAACCTTTCATACTGTATAGAACTTTTTTATTTATATTTTGTAATTTTTGAAATATGTATTATGCTGATGAGGCGTAAGAACAATTACAATTACTGGAAACTAATTTTGGATAACTTTATTCTAATAGTTGTATGGTCTGTTTCTGACATCCGCTTCTCGTTCTTTGCAAAATGACGTCACAGAGAGTGGATGGAAGGAAGCACTTTGTGAAGGAACATCGACTGTAATGAGGTGAAGCTAGCATTTACAATTCGTCTCCAGGTGCTTCAGTATCGTAACATTCTGATGAATTTTTTTAGTATTACTATTTGATATCCTACGTTCTGTTTTATTTAGATACGGGGGCGCACATCCTGGTGATAGAACGATGGTATGTAGAATTTTCAGAGTAACTCCGTGCTCGGTATTTATTTATTCAAGCCATGGAATATTTTCAAATGAAATTACTATCTAAATCAAAATACAATCTGATATCGTATGAGATAGCGATAATGGTAAATACCTGTACAAGTTTATTCAACACATAAGATTGATATAAATGTGAGATCTGTCTACTGCAAAGCGGCATGAGCACTGATGTTACGTATAATAACACGCATTTGTTAAGGGCATTTTGTTCCCGAAAATAAATCTTGATAAAATGACAATGTCCAAATTTTATTACAATTTTATCAATTTGTCAAATTTTATTACCTTATCGGTGACATATTTAAAACAGATCTTAAAAACATGTATTCAGTACAAGTTTTTAAATTCAAGTTTTGATTTACTTATAATTTGTGAAGAGCATGACACACACCCCCCACCCCGATTCAGAAAAGGTTGACAATAAGGGAGGGAGGGCGTTCTACCTATAAATCTATCTACCTTCTGAGGTATCAAAAGGGTTCAAACTGTAAAATTAATGTACAAGCATTCTCATGAAACGTAGATTCAACGCTTGTTAAAACCATTCCCCGGGGAATTACAGCACCACGTGCATTATAGCGATTAAGAGAATAACAACTACTCAGGTTGGTTAGTGATGGGATCCATGAGGCTACGCAGGGAAGAAATAAACCCCAATATATGGAGTATAGAACATTTGAAAACAAAGTGGAGGAAATTAAAAGTGTTAAAATATTGACAGCATATGTTTAGGAACCACTTACACCTGATGAAATGAATATTCTATGTGATGAGCAAAAATGAATAGATAAATGAAATAAAAATTTTAAAATCGCACAGTATCATGCCCAGGTTCATCCAAATTTATATCGAAAATGTTATCCCACTAGTACTTCATATAGCCTTCATTGCCTGAATTTGTTTCAGTAATAATTTTACGGTATTTTAAAGATTCTGTAAAAAATTATTTAAAATACGCAAAAAAGGCGGTGGTCACATTTTATATTCCAGGTAGACGCACTGTTTGCCGCCGTGTCGGCCCTGAACGCACTGGAACCGACTTCTTGTCCCGTCACGCGTCTGGAGACGGCAGTGCAAGTTAGTTCTAGTCAATTAATAAAGGAACTCAAAATTAAATTTGGACATGGATTGATGACACTGTCATTTTATTACAGGCAGCAGAGTCCGCCGCCCAGGCCACGGCGTCCATGGAAGCTCACGCCGGCAGAGCCAGTTATGTCAGTGCAGAAAGGTTAAAGTATCCTGACCCGGGTGCAGTGGCGGTGACAGTGTGGTTCAACGCAATACTAGAGATTCTGAAAAAGACCGAAAAGTGATCACGATTGGACTCCGGTGGAAGAAATGATGAGTCTGTTAGACGATTCATGTCATTTGCACCGTAATTCATAGATAATGATACGATTGAATTGTTTGAATGTAATGATTTTGAATATTTTATTTGTCATTATTGTACATGTAATATCAAACAAATACATGTACAGTACATATATATCAGACGTAATACTAAATACATGTAAATACAACCTCACGTAATCAACACTCAATATCAGAATGGTAAACTATGTTCAATAAATTCTAACACATATCCACATTTGATAGAAATGCCTGTTTCAATTTCTTGACATATCTGATGTACCATCACCGGCATCTGAGAAAAAGGAGCTGTCAAATGAGTTATTGCTGGACTCGTCGTAACTTTTGGGGTCCTTCTCTATACTCTCTAACAATTTCGCACTATGTTGCTGAGCCTTAGCTCGTAGAGCTGCGATACTCTCCGACCGAATTTCCTCTTTCACTCGATTGTTCAAGTCTCCTCCCTCCACGCTTCCTTCTTCTTCACGCATTTTCTTCGATGCCTCCAAAGATTTCTTGTGCATTCCTATGGGAAGAAAGATTTTTTTCGTGTATTTCTGTAACAAAAAAACTTATCCTGATTCCTTTTTCAAAACTTTCCTATCAATAATATTGGTGTTTCATGCGAAAATGATGCGTGTAGCTCACCTAGAAGCCATGGTGCGGACGATTTATCAATGCCTTTATCAGCACTCTGTATAATACACTCCGGAAGCGGAAGTGCGTGTCGTACCATTGCTCCATACAGTCCATACTCCGCCATGATACTGCTTTTCCCCCATGTTTTCTCAGTTTTTCTCCATTTGGCCCGACGGTTTTGAAACCAAACCTATGAATGTACAATTGGATTGCATGATCATAGATAGATAGATAGATCAAGAGAGACTTGAACAACATATCATTGCGAGCGCTCCTCTTCAAACAATTATCAACCGCCGCGGTGGCCTAGAGGTCAGAGCGTTCGCCCTGCATGCTGGAGGCCGGGGTTCGAATCCCGGCTGCGACAGACCAAAGTCGTTAAAACAGGAAGTGACAGTTCCATCGCCAAACGCTCGGCATCAGGTGTGAATGTCACGGGTCCTCGGAGGTGACCTAAATGCCTAAATTTGAAGCCCTTCACCGGTCTTGGTGACGTCTCCATATGAGTGAAAAATTCTCGAGAGAGAGAGACGTTAAGCAAGATACAATCATATGGATGGATGGGTTAATTTCTTCACGTTGACATTCAGAGCACTGGGCAGAAATCACATTGCGTCAACGCCAATGTTGAAGTTGGAAGACATGCATGTAATAATATAGTCATAGAACGACGTAACGTTATGTACTGTTTGTGAGCTAAATGATGTAAAGGATGAGTTCCACTTTATTTTAAAATGCCCTCTATATGATGACTTGAGGAAAACAATATGTTAAGAAATTCTATTATACAGAACCCAGTGTTTTCAAACTGATTAAACTACTCGGTGTTAGAAATACTAAAGAACAGATTAATGTTGGAAATATTTTACAGTATGCTATTAAGCTATGAAACTCTCATATGGTGTGATTTCATTTGTATAATCTAAATTGTATATCGTTGTAACATTGTTGTCTACTCACTCTCCACAAGGCCATTTTTGTTTGTTTTATGATTGTATTTATGTATATGTTTTCCAATGAGCTTGGGGCTCACGGAAATAAAGAGTCAGAATCAGGTGACGGCCATCGCAATGCTTTGTTTTAATAAGACAGTCGGATTTCCCTGGCCCGTGCCAGTTCTAAGTTGGCTGTGGATGGATAGATAAAATGCAATTACATGCGGGCATGAACTGCGACGCTTCGATTCATGTCGGCATACTTCATGGAGAGCAGCGCTTTATGAAAAGTATGTTTCTTTTCTGTCGGATTTCCAGACATTTGACTTACTCTTTGTATCAAGATTCATACGCGCATTGTTCTCAGTTGCATCGCATTCATGAAGAAATGGCTGCCGTTACAATTTGTGTAGACATCACAGGCGAAAATATTGAAGATGTAGATATATTATGGTAATGGCTGCAGTTACCAAGAGTTATATCTCAATAGAAAATAGTATTCTATGTTCTGTTTCTAATGTCGCACTCAGACAGCTCCTTGTTTAGTTATCGTAGGATGTTCTCTCGAGCGTTGGACTATTTACACGGCATGTAAAGTTGCAAAGTTTATTAAGAAAATACTGATAATTAAAATGTTGTTATTTTAACCTCAGCTTTTTCGAAACATTCCCTTAATCTTGATGTCTACATTTAGACCTATGGGAGAAGTTTCTTTTGAAGTTGATTTTTTTCAGTCGAATCTGTAAGATGTTTCTGAAATCGCTGATAAAATAGTGTCTAGTTCCTGCGTCAACAAAAACATATGTATGCTTTCTTAATTAATTTGAATATCAATTTGTAGAAGCATGTTCCGTTTTTCGTTATCAACATCTTGGATAAACTTTAGACGAAACTTTTCGGTACATCGCTTGCCAAATCGCGGGGAACTCTCGCCATGATACAGCGACTTACGGATGGTTCCGAGGGCTAAAAAATATTTACAACGTAGATATAAATCTCGCGTGAATCTGTCCAGCCCCGCGTCTGTTTAGATACTGGGGCTAATTAGAAATCGTGTACCGTCTCCTGCAGGACTAGCAAATTCCTAAAGCTGATAATTGGTTTTCTATTGCATTACATCCAAGTTTTCTTAGCGCAAACCCCTTAACGTTTTACTAGAATCTATTTAAAGTTTGCTTGATTTGATGCTGTTCGTAAATATTCAGTTTGTTTTACTTCATTCTGAATTGCAATAGGTCTTTCAAATTCACTTGCAAATTGAAAGAACTCTCTCTCTCTCTCTCTCTCTCTCTCTCTCTCTCTCTCTCTCTTCCTTTCTCTCATTGTAGAGATTAAACTTGAACAGCTTTTGTAATTCTGCATACATTTGATCATCGAGCGATATACCTTTTTCCTTTTTTCCTTTGTTGTTGTTATTGTTTTTATACCTGAATTCTGTCCTCCGGAAGGTCAATCTTTAACGCCAGGACTTCTCGAGCGTATAAATCTGGATAATGGGCCTCTTTGAAGGTCTTTTCCAGTTCCTCAACTTGGTAGCTTGTGAATATTGTTCTTAAAGTAGAATACATAGCATAATTGAATCTTTATGAATGGTAAAGTACATTTTCCGAGTTAATTTTGTTGGTTTTAAAGAAGATTTGTCATAAAAACCCTAGTTTTATATATACACTATAAGGCATTGAGTGTGAAAGAAATTGAGAATATCAAACCAACTTGGATGTTTTCAGTTACGTCTTTTGAGGGAAATTGTCATTTAATTACGTAAAAGACGTAAAGTGTAGACTTAAATATTTCTAATAGGATTGAAGCTTCCATCATTTTTTGGTATTTAATTGGACAGGAACTTTCATCATTATATAAAATAACGATCCAATTTGTAAACATCGAATCCCTAACCGCATCGAGTGCAAAATGTGAGTGATTGGGCCAAATAATTGGAAATTAAAAAGACTAATAGTTGACTCTCTTTGCTTATTGGGGATGTTTATCTCTTAATAAGACATGAAATCGATTCCAGACGACGGCCGGTCTTTTATCACGGTACTTCGTGTAACGAGAGGGAGTAATTGTTAATCGGAATGATGAATCTCGCCACGTGCGGTGACGTCGCTACGAGTTGACATAACAAATAGTCCTTGCTCGCTATGTGACGTTTTGACTAAATCGAACGGTCCCGTACCTATGTAGAAGATTCTCGTTAACGAACTAATTGACAGGGACTGTTTTGGCTTTGTTTCCTTTGACACTTATTAGTAATCAGATTAATGGCGGCAAATAACAAGGGAAGAATCCGTCCATTTGGTAAAGATTACATGTAACAAAACGACAACGAGTTCCAAACATAGACTGTACATGTATCTTAATGTCTGCGTTATTAGTACAAAAAAATTATGTCTTCATTTTTGAAATATCAAACATACCGACTGGGTAAAATATTCTGTTGACGAAATCAAATTTCATAGTCCTTTCGCCTACATGGTACATGTGATTTTTGTCTTGTTTAGAACGATACTTTTCCCGTATAAATTTCACGTTGGTGTAAATGATTATACGCAGTATTTTGGGGGTGGGGATGTGGCTGTGTGAAAACAATAAGACAAAGGATGCAATATTTTTTGCTGACCAATTATAATGTACTGTCATTACATGCGTAAATTTCTCTTACGCATCGTATACCCCTGACTTTGGTTGATACACAAACTAAATAAGTAAAACACCATCATTTACGTCATGCCGTTGCTCGTACACACTATAAAAAGGATAAATCTACTTGCAAATTATGATCTTGCTTTTATTTTCTATTCAATATAAACCATTTGATTCATTTGAATTCAATAGTTTTAAAATATTTTTAAAAACACGCCACTTTCCTATTTTTGTCATCTTCACCAACAACTCTACGAGTACCCTGTTCCAATAAAGCGTCTAAACTACCACTAAATGTATCTTCGACATAGAAGAACTGATATCTTCAAACTGGCGCATCGACTACCACATAAGCTGCATGATTAAGCCTGAAATCATTAAAAATATCAGACTCCAAAACATAACCGGTCCACGCAGCTTTATAAAGTTCACCGACGAAAAATGACTGAATTGCCATTTATTCAGCATAAATATCTGAAGTGTATGACTACTTTGAGGAACTTTCAATATATATACATTGGCAAAGTAGTTACCGTTAAACGTGAAATTGGGCGTGGCTTTTTACCGCCATAAATAACAACTGGATAATTTTCATTTAGTTTGTATATCAAACAAGAGGCCTATGGGCTTTATCGGTCATTTGGATATTAAAAGTATCACTAGCCCCAAAGGCTACGAAATCTATACTATTTTCCTGTTTTGCATACTTAAGCTAAATTCTAATTTCAGCAGCAGCATAAAACAAGATGTGTTCTTTTAACACAACCCCCACGAAAGTACCCATACTGATGAAAGACTTTACATATGTTGTATGAACACTATATGACTATTACGGACCCGTCCTACAGTACATCCCTTTCTGCGTTTTCCTGGGTATGTATTTAGATTTTATAGTATATTGCAAAATTAAAGTCTCTCAAATAAATATGTATTCAGTTTCAATTTAGTATCAGTAGCATTAAAGAAGATAATATCTAAAAGTTACTCATAAACACTATATACCCGCTCTGAAGTCAGAACCTCTACCCCGGGGATTATAAAATTTACAATTTTGGCAAAGGACTTACTGCTCGACATGACAATGCATTTAGTATTTCTTACAGATGTGCGGTTGTAGAGAAGATATTTGAAAAATTATCAGATGTTGGGAGTTTTTATTCCCATCCTTAAGACCCCAGGGGTGTGGGGATCCTGAGATTTACAACTTATATCCCCCTTGTCCCACTGATGCTTCATACCAAATTTGGAAAGAATTGGAAATATAGTTACCAAGACGTTAAAAAAGTAAAATTATGATAAACGACGAAGGACACAGACGGGTAGCAACAGGTCTGACTGAGTGACCTAAAAATTGCAAAGGTAACTTGGACATATTTGCCAATCGTGCATTCCTTTTTATTTGAATACTAACTTACTTAGTTTGAATATTAACTCATAGTTCCGGAAGAGTGAAACTCGATTCTATGTTCGTTTATGAGATAGGAGCAGATTAAAGTTGCTACAGAGATATCATAAATTACCTGGTCATTTGTTTTTTCGTTGGTTTGACCTTGTGGGTAAAAGTAAAAAAAAAAAATAAGCCACGTCTCTTAACACATTTTTATCAAAGAACAACGTAGGATAAGACTCTTATTTAACCCCCTCTTTAAACTTTCATATTCATGCCAGGGAAAGATCTGACCTCAAAGTCAAAGAGAAACATAATTTGTACCCAGTATATCAACAGAATGGTTGCCTAGCAATGTAATAAATACACATGTACAGTGATAATTCTATCAAAACAACACACGTCATTATGAACTAGAAACTTTGGTTATCTCTAAACACTGTGCACACACAAATACGAAAAGTCCTGAGACTATTGGCCAAGTAAATGGGTTTTTTAAATTCATCTGTGTGTATGCGATGTGGAATTAATTATACATGTTCGTCATCATCATCAAATCATCATCAGAATTTCATTAAGTACATAGTATATAAAGATGATAACTAGAAGCAATTTCTAACAAGGTACCATGATATTTTTTTTTTAAATGCACTTTTAAAACTATTTTCTTTTCATGTAAACTGATGGTTTAACCATTTGCCATGCCTTTATAATTTCTGGAAAAATAGTTGAAAGCATTCAGAATCATCGATGGTCGAAATGCATTTTTTTAAAAGTAGTAATCAATCCTCTATCTATCTATCTATCTATCTATCTATCTATCTATCTATCTATCTGTTTGTCTATATATCTATCTATTTATCTTATCTACATATAACTATATCAATCATAACTTTATAATACGAAATGCTGCTGTTGTCGTTACTGAGGGGAGGACTGTAGTTAAACACTCACCTGTGTCGTCTTCGTTTCTTCTGTTTCTTGCAGATGGACGAGTTGTCTGTTAGTTTGTCTTGGTGTGCACACTCTGGACGGAGCGGGGCTGAAAGAGACAACTTGTTCATTATCCTTCGTCTAATTATGCTTCATCTAATGAAGATATTATCCTCGTATTGTTTATTGATAGATCAATAAATATATTCAACAAATTAAACAGCTAGAATATATACGCCAACATTAATTAGATGAATTTACAGCACACAATTGTGACGTAAAGATATTAAGATGAAATTGGTAAATGTGT
This sequence comes from Ostrea edulis, assembly GCF_947568905.1. Taxonomy (NCBI): domain Eukaryota; kingdom Metazoa; phylum Mollusca; class Bivalvia; order Ostreida; family Ostreidae; genus Ostrea; species Ostrea edulis. Next base: position 40,698,159 of record NC_079168.1, read on the forward strand.
ACTGCTATCGACTGCAGGTACATAATTCATATACATGTGATACTGAAACATTGGTAAAAATAGTCTTATGTTAGAAAAACGACAATTATCTTGTTTACAACATACGAAATGTAATTCACTGCAAAAATTCCCGGAGACTTGGACAGGTGGTACATGTATATGGGTTCGTTCCCATTTTAGCTAATTTTTAGTTGTCTTGTGTAAGCAATTTGACCTAACATTGTAAAAACAAACAAAGACACAAAACAACCCACATCTTTAGAATATCATGAAAACAGAATTTTAAATAACCTTATCACTTTTCAAAAGTTTAAAATAAAAACTACATGTAGTCATGCGAAAATTATTCTCGAATACTAAATCCGACTACAAACATCCGTATGTTAACTGCGTGGAGGTTAGCTAATTCACAAGTTTATACTGTATACTACTGGTAAACCACCGGTTACAAGAGTAGTAACACTGTCTTTTACACTCCTTAGGGGGGAGGGGGAACATACATTTGATGCGTTTTGTGGAGCAAAACCCCGAGAGACAACAAATCAATGACAATGTTCTCCTTACGAGAACCAGCTCACCGAAGTTTTTCTTTTGTGTTTTAAATGACAAAAACTACTGGCCAAAACAGTGTGAGAATGAAATATGTTATTCATTAAATGTAACAAATAACGAAAACAAAGGGTCATAAACATAGAGGAAAATATAAAACATTGTCAAATAATTACACAAAATACCAACACATCTGTCCTGATGCTACATGTACATGTATATATACGTAATCATATTAACTTATCGACAGTATAAAGTAAAGATTTGATTTTTCCAAAACAAAATACCAGAATGTCAAAAATACAAATTATTTTTATTACCTAATCTACTATATTTCTGTTTTCCAACTTTAATCAGCAAAGAAAGGTACACAGAGTGAGCAGGGGTTTATCACGTGACTTACTATTACCCGATCACGTAACAAACTGTTTCCCAGTCCATGAGAAACTATTGCCCGATTAACAGATTAGGTAATAAAACAATTATTTCATGCCTACTAGGGAAACAGTTAAAACTAGTGTTGCCCCGAGAAAGTGGCGGTGACCTAGAAAACTGTTGTCTGAAGCCGTAGGTCGAAATACTTTCATGTAAATTAGACAAATTAGATTGGTTTAGAAACATTTGTTAAAAAGTATTGTAACAGTAACGGGTACATGTAATAGTACATAGCAACGGTTGACAATGCATGACGACGGGTAACAGTATAAAAATTGTTAACTGTACAGAATGTTTGCGCGAACAGTTCACCATTCTTAAAACATTCAGTATAACAAAAAATATTACATGTTTTGTAGGGTAACATGTGAAATTGTCACCCCGCGAAAAACCATTGTTGAACGAGGTGAAGGTCAATGGTTTTTCGCGGGGTGACAATTTCACATGTTACCCTACAAAACATGCAACATTTTTAAAATGTTCCATATACGTCCAAAGCGCTATACAATTAATATCCTTTCCATAGAGAGGACTAAACAAACCACCTCATGTCCGCAAAGTAGGAGATTCCTTCTCCTCTCTTGATATCGCGGAACCCAGGTTTAGTTGATTTCTAAGAAAAATCTTCAGAAAAACAAAATTTACAACACTTACATGACATGAAATATCTATAGACGGTAGGTTTTATGAAATATTTATATGCGGTAGGGTTTATGAAATATTCATATACGGTAGGTTCTATTAGAAATATTTATATGCGTTAGGTTCTATATGAAATATTTATATGCGATAGGTTCTATGTGAAATATTTATATATGGTAGGTTCTATATGAAATATTTATATGCGATAGGTTCTATATGAAATATTTCTATGCGGTAGGTCCTATATGAAATATTTACATGCGGTAGGTTCTATATGAAATATTTATATGCAGTAGGCTCTATATGAAATATTTATATACGGTAGGTTCTATATGAAATATTTATATGCAGTAGGCTCTATATGAAATATTTATATGCAGTAGGCTCTATATGAAATATTTACATGCGGTAGGTTCTATATGAAATATTTTTAAATATGCGGTGGGTTCTATGAAATATTTATATACGGTGGGTTCTATAAAATATTTATATATGCTGTGGATTCTAATTCACTTTTGCCATTTTTTCTAGGATGCTTAATACATGAAAAGGCATTGAAGAAAAGCACGTGAAAACACTTTAATATCTTTTGAAATATTAATATTACGCAACGACATCCGGGGAACACACTGTGTCTTTCGGAATACCTAGACACCGCGTGTATTTTCTTCGTTGACTTTTCTGTCGATAAAGCTGTTGTTAGAAATGTCATTTTTCACCTTTCACGTAGAAAGTTTTATCAAATTCGCCACTTGTGGTCTACACTGTATGTCCATTACGGTGTCACCCCGCCCGTCTGCTTCCATTTCCCTCGTGTTTGCTGGCGCTGTAAGTGGCGCAGAACATGAAATCTGGCGCCCAATGGTCAGTACCATACCCGGGCTTCATCTCGTCATTCCTTAAAAATCTCCCAATTTTACTGTAAAACGACTCTCTTCCTGTTTGTTTTCTTAATTGTAACTCTCCAAAAGACACTCAATTTCCAGCTTCAACGGGTATTTGAGTCATTAAGTATATTGAACTAGAGTAAAGACAAGCACTTTCAAGTGGATAAGGAAAAGCGTTAAGTGCCCTCGGTTAGATTGAATGTTGCTTCACAAATAGTCAAAGCAAGGTCTTGTCGCTAGCAGCGCTGCAATGTTAATGCTTGGACAAAATGAAAATAATTTGAATTGAAGAGCTATTTATGTTTTAAGATGTTTGATGACAAACATGCAGTATTCGCCAGAGTGTAGTATTTGATGAGAAATGAAATAAGTGATTTTACGATACCCCGTGACGTGGATGCGCTTAACTCCACGTCAAATATTGCTAGTACACGAAGCACGGTTTGCAGGTTGAAAACTTTCAACGACTTGCTTCATATTTAGCTATGATATATCATTGACACTCGGTCTTTTCTTTCAGTTTATTTGATTGATAAAAGTAAATTGAGAGTATTTTGTGTATTTTTCGGCATAATTTAGATTTGTTGACTCACTGTTGGAGTGATTCGAGATTCATCAGATCAGCTTAGTTCATTCCAGTTTAACTTATTCTATAAGCATAAGCATACATACAGCTTACTGGAGACACATAACACATTTAGGCTTTTAAATAAGAAAGATGGCGAAGTGCGTTAAACACTAACTGTAGAGTGAACACAAACAATATATATATATATATATATATATATATATATATATATATATATATATACTGACGTCATACGATTTTCTTTTCTTTTCTGACTCTGCGCTTGTTTATCAAATGACCAAATATGATGCGTTGCATAAGATTTTCTTATTGAAATAAACACAACTTAATAATGTCAAAACGAGGGTAATGTTGGACAACAAAAGATTAATTTTGTTATCTTTTATTTTGCGAGTTGGACAACAAAAGATTAATTTTGTTATCTTTTATTTTGCGACAAGCTATCTAAAATGTATTGAAGTCAGTCGTGTTTCTTGAATAAAAGTATTTTGAGAATAGTGAATGTATATTATCTTTTCTAAAGATTATTTTAACGTCACATTATCATTCTTCTCGAATATGAAGGGCATTTTATTATGCATGCATTTAATTCAACACAAACAAATATATGGCTAAACTACGTGTACCGATTCTTCTGACTTATTTCTATATTCAGGCACATATATTCCCCAAAAAGATTAGAAAATCCCGTGCCTTATTCTGCAACATTTTGGGAAAGGACGGAGAAGATTGCAATATGGTTCTAACAACAATCTATGTCACTTGAACACACATACAAGCCTTTAATTGGTTTGCTAATTGTGAATGACGAATTGACCAAAACAGCAGTTGCCGAACTTGGGAGGTGAAGTTCCTCTCACCTTCACACAATGCTCCTGCTGTGGAGATCAAATTCCCTAACAAAACACTTTATATGGTCAATTGAGCCTATTTGAAACTGAAAAGCAACAGTTTAACAATAGCCAGCTAATGCCAATATCTGACCGGCTAATAGGACGTCCCGTGTTTGGTCCGCTCAGACCAATCGAAGGGACAGCAAGTGCCATTTGTTTTCCATAGTATCCATACCTAGCATGTACGATTACTTTTGATTGATAAAATATTGGCAAGCCTCTTCAAAAATCCCAAATATACAAGTATGCAAGAAATAATGATTGATAATTTATCTAGAAACAAAGAAACAACTCGCAATATTCTCGTCATATCTGTCGACTTTAAAATATGTACGTTATTTTACGCCTGGAAATTAGCTCAAGAAGATTGTACAGCATGGCTAAGCAAGAGTGCTTAAGATAAACATTGGAGAATGTTACAATCCAAAAATCATCCGACAATCGTAATCTCATTTGTAGGAATGTGCAAATAAAACGGACAAAGCCTGCGGATAATTAGCCGAATGTTGACATGTATCTTTGGGGTGACTGATCCGCCCAATCGCTATGTGGACGGATGGGGGACCGTCGTGAGTGTTGAGTAAAATTTGGACGAGGTTGAAGTCTGTGTAAACCGAAATGATTCATCCGCTCGATGAGACACACTATCTCCAGTGTATATATGTATGCAATCGTTCAACTATTTCAAAAATTGTTCAGACTCGTTTTCTTTGACTTTAATCCACATGGAAAATTAGCCAATGAAAACCCCGATTAAACAAAAATTTGCATGCACCACCGACAACGTTATTTTCAGAAATTATTGAACAACATCGAAAATCTGAAATCTGAAAAGTGCTTTTACCGTTCTAATTGCTTAAAATGGTGTAAAATATAATTATAGAAAAGTTTTAAACTGATATCAATTAACAGAAAGTGGATACATAAATTTGTAATTTCAATACTCCGTACAAAAATACATGCACGGTATGTTCAATACAAAACTGCCGTACTCTCTGTTTTGAAATATTGAAGTACTTGGATGGACTATCAAATACAGTTAAAGTAAGCATGTGCATGGAGCTAAATGGCAATAAACACTTATTTTTCCTGCAAAAATTAGATGAAAAAGGAACGTGTTTTCCCTAAGCCCACATCCAATATGTACTGCAACAAATTCAGCTTATTTAGGATCATCATTGATGCTATACTTAGTAATCCTGATTATCTCTTTTATCAATGTTTTGCTAAAATAAGTGATATGTATAATGTATCCAAATTATCGTATGGCCAAAATGTGTTTGCTTACTATACAGAGAACCTAATTGTTTCCTAGATACAATTTATATGCAGTAATACATCCACAGGAAGACATCTGCAGTACGATATCAAAATTAGTAGAGAGAGAGAGAGAGAGAGAGAGAGAGAGAGAGAGAGAGAGAGAGAGTCAATTATGTACTCGAGTATAGGTATTCAAATATACAAGTAAAATTAAAAGCATCAATTGGTAGATGTTGATTATTTGTTCCGTGATTACCTGAGAAAGCCTCTGAATGCGATTCAGATTCACCTTTCTCACGCACGTGTCCTACTTTTTCTTCTTTGTGTAATGTAGCTGTACCTTAGGTGTTCTTCATTAATTGTCTTACAATTTTTTTTATTATACTAATATATACTTATCGACGCACAGACACAGTGCTATGTATGGACTTTTGAGAGAATAAATTAACTTTAAATTACCAAACACAGCAACTTGTACAGTCTTGTATTTCCGTAAGATATCAATATATTTAAAAGTTTAAACTTTCTCAATTTCAAAATCAGGTAAATGTGTAGGATTGTATCTAATTATATATTGGATATTACTGGGTTTTTTTCAGATAGTGTAAACATTTCAGACTTTTCATGTTATGAATCGTGATGTAAAGATATAACGAAAACTTGACTGACTTGGTCATAATTCTAAAACTTTGACTTCACCATCACTCGATATACACATGTACATATGATTCTTTAGCTTCATTCCTTAATTTATTCCAAAATCTAAATTCCAAGGTGTGTTTTCATGTGAATTGTATAACTTTAAAATGTTTTTAGAAATCTGTTCTAATGTGTTTTTGAAATATTTTTTTGTCAATGTTTGTACATTCAAAATGGAATGTGCTCTTTATTACAATGGTTCAATGTAATTAGAAAATTATTCAATCGATTTAACATTATACACAATTCATATACTCATTCAAGTACTATCGGAGTGTTTTGATGAATGGAAAGAATTAAAGTAGTTTTTAAAATGTGGAAGATAAATATTACGATTCAGGTATTAATTTTCAAGCATGGCATTTGCCTATCCTCTTTTATACAAGGTCAAGTTAGTTTTATGTTTATTTTGCAATACGTAACAGCTTTTCAAAACTTACAACCATCTCGTCATAAGACACAGGATTATACGCAGACTAAAATTTACCACTACTCCCCGTGGTCTGTGGCAAAGAATATAAAAACGATTTTGGAAATTTAGTTCTTAATGAATTTCCTGGGAATTATTTCATTTCAGGTGTCTGTATAATTCTACGATTACAGAATAAACATTTTCACAGAACTTTGTGACCTTGAATATTTAAAAATTTATTTATTTTCTGGCACACGAAATCTGTGTACCGGCACTCATATTATCATAGCTAATGAAAGGAACATGAGGAGCGCCGGGGGTCGGCAGGAATATAGCGACTTACAAATTTATTAGATTATTTTTGACATCCCAGTATTTGTTTCTCAAGTTGTTAACTTGGAGTGCTCTAGAGATATGTCGTCTGGATCAACAGTTGTGTATGCTAGTTTATAGACGTGAACGCTAGATTTGTCGCAGATAATGTCGTGTAAAATTTCCAAACATTTGAATTTTTAATCTGATCTAAACATGCAAAATATTGCTAATGTAGCTTGTTAGAGTAAGTTAGAGCAAATTGACATGGATGTCGAACAACTTTGACTTCGATATATCAAGGTACTCCCCTAGCCAACACCCCCAACACCCCCCATTTTGTAGTTACTTCCTTTATGATATCTAGAGTTGATAGTTTCAATTTGATTTGATTTGAATATATTTTATTGTATGAAATTACAAAGGGATTGGTTACAAGTTCTAATAACTTAGAAAAATTCTCCCAATTTTATTAGTTTTAATGTCGATGAATGAAAAAAAAAGGAAAAATTATTGAATATGCATATTTTGTATGCAATATCATTTCTAATAATTTTCAATAAATGAACATGACAAAAAATATTTCAAGGGTCTATCAAGTAGTTTAGAATATATTATTATCTATACTGGATATTTTGTTGTTAGAATAAAGAAATATTTTCTTTACATGAAATATTGTAAAAGAGAAAAAAATTAGATTCATGGAAAATCATCAAAAGACATTAAGGGGGCACTAAAGATATGTTATAAGTTATATTCTAGTTAAAATACTCAATTTGATGATGAACATGATTTATAAGTTCTATTTGAAATATTCAATCTGATGATGAACATGATTAAACCATAAATCTATCGTCATCTGAACATCAGACTGAAAATTTAAAAAAAATCAGTATGCTTCAAGATTGATATTATATTACAATGACCCTTACTTTCTTCTGACGGGGCTTTGAGTCCATAACCGACGGTTTCTTGGCATCTTGAGACATTGCTGGGAATAGAAGGTAGACAGTTTGGAGTCGTCTGGTTGACGGAATCAAATCTCCAAGGACAAAAAGTGTTATTCTGAGACTGAGGAACGTCCCGGAAGTAGTTCGGATGCTGGGGTTCTGCGGCGTATACCGGGTTCATTCCCGTGCCATTCACTCCCGAATGGTACATAGAGTTTGAGGAACAAATCCCTAAATTGTCCAAAATATCTGGACTCGGATTTTGTCGACAAGGAGGAGAGTTAAGTCCAAGAATTTCATGTATTGCGAAGGACGATCTCTGCGCTGAGTTGGGAAGAACGTTCATTTGCGAGTAGTTTCCAGCATTCATATTTCCATAATGGTGCTGAAATCCCATCATTGCCTGAGAATTATTGCCCAGAAGGGGATTCATTGTCAATACAAAATGCGGAGTCCTCCTAAATGTCTTCAAAGAAAAGTTTCTGAATGCAGGCAGTGCAAATAATTTGTTAAACAGGGTGTACACAAAACGATGCTCATCTGTGCTTTCAAACGACCAATTTTACAGTCAAAGAGTGCTCCAAACTGCACTAACTAATTGGAGATTCCCGCTAAGATTTATCGCGAATTCTTATTTCAAATTTAAAGAATACACTACCATTTCATAAAAATCCCGGTAATTTAATAATCAATCAGAAAGTCGTCAACTTTTTATACATATGTTATCAGTTTAAAGATGTTTGCAAATGCGCGAGATTTCACGGGAATTTGATTGACTGCTAACGACGTGTAATTGGCGATTGTCTTCCGGTCTGTCCCTCCCACCTGTTTGAATTCGAAATCTCTAACCAAATAGAGACGGCCAAGTGTTTGTCAATCATATAAACTTTTGACGGCTTTCTAACGATTTACCGGGTCAAATGAAAGAAATAAACACGTATTCTCACTTCTAAGAACGTCCCGCTGAGCCAATTTTACAGTTTGCTCTATCAAGTATTTAGTTCAGAACTATTGGCAGTTGAATATGTAGATATACTTTCAAAATATACGTAGCAAAGCAAAAAAGAAACTTATTAAAATTTCCTGAAATGATGAGTTTAGAGAAATATTAAATATTATTTTAAGTAGCATTCATGATGCAATGTAATTGGCACTTGATGGTGACCCGTAGATTTTGTTGTGACGAGAGGAATGAAATGTGGTAATTGTTCCTTCTGTCCGATTTCCCGGAGCGGGAAGAGGTCCAATTATCAGCAGACGACAATGAAAGGACAAGGCTTCCCGCTAGGCGGCGCGGAAACGGGTATCGACTAACGTCTTGACAACTGAAGAAATGTCTACGGCGTGTTGCCAGTCACCAGGATTTGCCTTCAAATGTCCATGTGACTCAGGTGATAAGTTCGCGGTTCTTTTCTTTGAATATGACACGTAAAACATTTAAACCAAATATGTGGTCAATTTTCTAACTTGTGACACTTTTTAAAGATATTTTATTATGGTAAGGAATGTCTACGTGGAGGGAATTTATAGCATCATGCGTGGTTCTCTTTCCTTTTGCAATGCATAGTATTCTGCTTAATATTTTCACTTTGAATTTTTTTTTTCTATGGCATGGGACATGTTCTATAGCTACATGTAATCTACCATTATACCATTAAAATGATTTTAGAATAAGGAACTATAGGACATACTCCAGATCAACAACGCAAATCATATGATGTGCGGAAACATTTAAATAAACTGATATAAAGGATTAATTTCGAAAACAAAAAGTTCTATATTACATAAAGAAGCAGCCAACTAAAAGTAATTGAAATGAAAAAACGAAGTTATTAAAACTGACGAGAAGCCGTTTTTACGTGTTTATCAAACTGTTTGAATTCATGCTTTTCTTGGGTCCGAAAATCCATATTTTATTTTTTCTTTGGCAATGATATTTTTTTCTTAACAAACTGTTTCCTAAAAAAAATCACATTTATTTATTTTTCTTTCTAACGATGGCGTAATGCTGCCATTCTAATTTAGTAGAAAAATATTTAGTAAATCGTAGAAACGATTTAAATTAGAAAGTCGTTTCTACGATTAATAAAAATCGTTTTTACTATTTAGTAAATAGTAGAAACGATTTAAAATGTCGTAAATACGATTTAAAAAGTCGTTTTTACGTTTTATAAAAATCGTTTCTACGATTTAGTAAATAAACGATTTTAACAAGAGGTCCATAGGCCTTATCGATCACCTAAGAATTGGTTAAATGCATCACTAGTGGCCAAACGTCATTTGGATACAACCATTCCTACGCATGATACACTCGTACTTTTAACGCATAGAAATTTGCATATCTAAGCTAAATTCTAACATTCAGGAGCAGTATAAAAAACCCAACAAGATGTGTTCTTAAATCACAAATGCCCCCGAAAGTGCCGTTATGATGAAAGACTTTACTAATAAATAATATACTAACACTTTCTGACAATAATGACCACGCTCTTGAGTCAGAACAATGTGATTGCGAAGTTCACAATTTTGGTACATCCTTTTATGCCCTTCCTAAATACATGTATACACCTAGGTTTTATACAGTATCAGCAAAATTGAAGAAGTCTATGAAATGATAAAGTCAATAATCACAATGATAATTTTGGCCCCACCCTGTAACCAAAACCCCTATCCCTGGGATAATGAAGTTTACAATTTTGGTAAAGGACTACCTGCTCCTTCTATATACAAGTATCAATAGCATTAAGAAAAGATGTTATTTAAATGTTTTACACATAAACCCTACATGCCAAGTTTGGTCCCGTTCTGAATTTAGGGCATCTTCTCCGGATATCATGAAATTACAATGTTGGTAGAGGCCTTCCTGTTCTACATGATTAGTTTCTTTAGTTTCTTTTAAAGATATTCGGTGACAGGGAAGATTTTTGAAAAGTGGTCAACTTCTAGCAGTTTTTGTCTCACCCCCTAAGGCCTCGGAGTTACAGATGCCCTGAGATTTATAACACATGTCCCTCTTGTTCTAAAGATGCTCATATCAAATTTTGAAAAGAACCGGAAGAGTAACGACGTATGCAAATCAGGTGACCTAAAAATCGTTTCTACAGTTTACATTATCGTTTGTACGATTTAAAAAATCGTTTGTACGATTTACGTACAAACGATTTTTTAAATCGTACAAACGACCTTTGAATTGTTTCTACGAATTACTAAATTAGAAATAGAAACGATTTAATATATTTTTTCTGCTAGAGTTAAATAGCACGAATACGCCGTCGTACTTTCTTTAAGGAATAGGATGCTGTTTTTCCCGTTGATCCATGTCGTGATCCGATTCGTCGGTCCCCTTTCTTCTTAATGATCTATGATCCAATGAACAAACCGCTATTTCTTTCAGGTTGTAATAATCAGAATGTCAAACAAAATAAGTCCAGTAGATGTTTTATGAATAGCAGTAAACCCAAACTTTGCTCATCTTTGTAAATAAGTGCCCGAGTATTTTCACTAAATCTTGTGTTCCGTGTAATGTCGTCGCTTTTGTCCCCCCCCCCCCCCCCCCTCCTCCGCTGTCGTTAGTAATTCACCTGTTACCACGTGTCGGTGTGGTGGAAAAAAGCAAGAAATGTTGAGATCTAATTTAACTTTGACATAATTAATATACGATGACTATTCACTATAGTACTTTTTTTTTTATATCAAAGTCCTTATTCTTGGTCCTTTTTATAGATGTAGTGGATTTTTTTTTAAATAATGATTTTTTCATGCTTACTATGATATGAAGTAAAAACATAAGAATAAAAGAAAGAAATATTTGAATGTTTTCTCGCAGCGTCTTATAAAACTTCTTCCTTTTTCTTTGTTTTGTTTTTTAATACAACCTATACGTTTTATGAATTTACGATATCGTTAAAATCACTTTTATTTGATCTCGATTATCTAAATACAGACAAATGCTGATAGATAAACAGTGATTCATTTTGTTTTGATATCCAATCTTAAGACCCTTTACAAGAGTCTTAAAATGCAAAGTAAACAATAACACATGCGGAGATCGACGATTTGGTACCGTGCGAAGGAGCGCGTGCATTTTCTGCTCTATTGTCACTGTGTACAATTTAAAATATTAATCTCAAATGTGTTAGCCTGTAACTTCATGTTTTATATTTATTTCATTTCTATTTTAATTTTCTTTCTTTTTTTTCTTCTTTATGTTGTCGATGATATTCGAAGATATTTTTCTCTTGTTTTTTTTTTTATTATTAAAAAACTGTTATACTGTTTGAGAAAGTTGTCATTTTCTTCAGAGTCAGAAATGCAACAGTTTTCCTTATAAACAATATCTTATTGAAAAGAATTATAGAATTTGGCAACGGGAATGCCTCTCTCTCTCTCTCTCTCTCTCTCTCTCTCTCTCTCTCTCTCTCTCTAATACATTGTATATATATATAATCTCTCCATTTAAGGGTCAAATTTTAATAATCGAGTTTTGATAGTTGAAAATATTTATGATATAGGAGAAATGTGACATAGTATTTTGAAAACATAGAAAATACTCGTATTTGAGGGTATATTATATATTATAACACGACAGTTACTGATCATTGAGAGAGAGAGAGAGAGAGAGAGAGAGAGAGAGAGAGAGAGAGAGAGAGAGAGAGAGAATAGGAGTGGACCCAGTCATAAGAAGACCTATACATACTGTAAATTTTGAAACGTATTGTAAATTTTATATACCGTATTTAAGCATAATTTTTAGCAAGGATTTAATTTTGGCATTATTAGCGAGGGTGTTAAGATCGCTAAAATCGAATATTGCTAACAATTTATTCTGTATCGTAGGTAATAGTTATCTTTCTTGGAATTATAAAGTCGCTATAATTCGCTCTCGCTAAATGTATCGATAAATCGCTGAATCTGTGTCTTCCTAAAAAAAAATCCACTCATACAGTATTCTTGTACAGCTTGAAAATGTTTGCAGATGACACTATGCGAATAATTTTCATCGCCATTCAGCATAGTACTGAGTTCATGTGATGTTTTTTTTAAGTTGTTATAAATATCTTCAAGTACTCTTTTATTTTCGCTGCAATATTCAGGACCAGTAATTGAAAAAAAAAATGTTATCTTCAATAGGGAAATAAAATGTACATGGCAAATGTCATCAGCAGAGAGGAAGGGCTCTTTAACTAGATTCTTAAGAATTGTCATAGGAATTATTTTCTTAAAGTTTGCCTTTAATATAGTCAGTGTGGGGCCTTATCTTGTAAACATGAACACAAAGCAAGTTAGAGTTGGAGGTAACGGGGTTGTAATAGGTAATTATCAAATATCATCAAATATCGAGGGATACGAAAACGAGAACCAGATTCGGATTTTTAGATTGTTGGAATGGAAATATGGTTGTAATAAATTCTGTAAGTACCATCGAGTTATTCTATTTAAAACAAGTTTATTAGATGACAAAAAGCTCGTGTCCTTCTGTTCTAATACCGGTATGTCAGGCTCCCATCCAAAAAATTCATTGTATAAACAGAAAGTGCATGAATTAATTTTTTACAAAATGTAAACCAGTTATAATCCTAGCTGCTTCGAGTGTCACTTTTCTGATAATTCGACATTTTCTTGTGCACTATTATTCCATACAACATCTGCATATTCCAGGGTTGGAAGACTAAAAACAAACCATATCTTGATAAGAAAATATCTATCAAGAGTATGTAAAGTTTTTTGTAGATAGAGGAAACGTTTGACCGGTCCAACCAGCATCTGACTCGAAATGAAATCCTAAGTGTACACGAATGTCATACTGTCTATTAACATCATCATCGATTCCTAACCTCATTTCTGGATACAGAATTAAAGTGAACTGCCCATCTATGATATCTAGTGTCAAATAACTTTTGTCTGACTTTGTCAATTGTATATGATATAGAATTGAAATTAGCTGTGAGAACAACTATGTTAATAGGGTTTTTTTTTTTTTTTTTTTTTTTTTGGTTTGGTTTGGGGGGGGGGTCTTGTCTTTTTATAGAAAAATGAAAGGTATTTGAGCCAAGTAGAATGCAATAGAATAAACGTTTAAATCGTGTTATGATGCTGTATATATTAATACGATTACATTGTTAGGTACATAATATATTGAATTAATAGGCCATTATATGACAGTCCTCTGCCTTTTAACCTTGGCCTAAAAGTAGACTTTGGTATGAGGATGTGTAGCCAGAGTATTGCTATTTTTTAAAGCTGTCCTGTCCTCCTTTCTTCTTCCTTTATTTGCGAGTTCTTCCTTAATACTTTCAGATTTACATACTCATAAAATACCCCATGTCCAATGGTTAAGTTGGAATGTAGGGGTTTGTAAAATCCTAACCTAATGGATGCCAATAAACAATATTTACTCGCAAAACAATCTAGGATATCATTCCGACGACTGGTCTAAATTCAAACACGTGCCCCTGCCTCTTCATGATGTTCTCCGTAATTCTTAAAAATTGGTCATAACTTTTTTCCTCCAAGATTTACCTATAATTATTGTGCAGTGAGGTAGATATATAACATTGCACAAAAAACTAACGAATTTCTATCAAGTATTTCTGCATTTTGATACTCCTCTCGATCATTGTAATCACATTGTGCATGTAAATGTAATATTCTCCTGAAAGAAGAAAATATCTTGCATACAGGTACAAGTATTGCTTATGTTATGGGATAGGATATTTGTATTTACATACTTTAGAATATTATCACTGTTAGGTAAATATGGACAAAGATCGAACTATTTCATAAAACATTGACTAAGCAATGAAAGTGTATTTAAGGTGTTTTCCCATTCAATTTTCCAAGTGATCGCGTGGCAAGCGATATGATGTACACATTTGCACAGTGCTTACTTGATTTGGTTTGGAAACAAATGAGAAATTCAGTATATCTAAATTTTGAAATAATTTCATATTCTCTGCAATTATCGTAATATTACATAACCCACAAACAATCAAACAAATGAAAACAGGAAAAAAACCTCAAGAATATCGATTCGATAAATATGTACATACATGTATGTACAATGTATTATGTCACAAATTTATTTTGAATTCTACAATGAATATCATTTGGATAATTATAATGATAATAATAATAAATCATGCCTATATATACAATAATTTAAATATATTACACAACTTCAATCTCTTCATTTGAAAGTATTTTTTCTGACTCGGAACGAGGTTCTTCAAATCGGCTATGATATGGATTTGATTCGCCATCTTCACTGTCTGAATCTGTTTTGTCACAAAGTTCTGATCCGATTTTTGCGTTATGCTCTTGTGCACGAGCCCGTAATGTGGCGATGCTTTCCGATCGCCGTTCATCCCTATCGCGCATGTCCGGGGAGGAAGTGTCCGATCGGGAGTCGTCAACGCTTTTCATTTTTTCCGCCGCTTCTATGGACTTCTTATGCATGCCTAGAAAATATGTTATTGCGTGAGTCATGTAAGGAAATATAACACATTATCTATTAGAAATCACCCACGCAAATGAAAATACCACCAGCGATAACACATTACATGTTAACAGCCCGCTGTTGGGGTCAATGTTAGTTGAAAAATAAAACAAAATGGCTCCCAATTTTTTTCCCCATATAGTTACATTATTTGATTATTATATAGGAATGTTATACAATTATATTCAAGAGCAGATAACTCTTTTAACGATTGTAAAGATATGCGATAGCAAAGGTTGATTCAATCAAGAACCAGTAGGTAACTTAGCTTGTCAGTCTAAAAAACTGAAAACTTGTGGAAAAACCCCACCCCACCATCACCCCACCCACCAATAGCAAACAAATCAAAAATACCAAATTTGTGCTTTCACACCATGTTCCAATGATTTTATAATTATGCTCTATGGACGTCCTCTTTTGAAATAGAAATTAAACATATATAGCATATAATCAAATCATACTCAGAAGCCACGGCGCACAGGAATCCATGACGCCCTCTTTAGCACTTTTGAGGATGGTATCCGGAAGCGGAAGCGAGTGACGAACCATGGCACCATACAGTCCATACTCCGCCATGATGCTGCTACGGCCCCACGTCTTCTCAGTCTTCCGCCATTTCGCTCGACGATTTTGGAACCATACCTATAAGACACAAAATTCATATCTGTTGGTAATACATGTAGTAGCACATATATATATATACATGTATACAGTTGTTGTAGACAGAACAAATTCAGGTCTATAAAAATATCTACATGTACATGGTCATGACTATAGTATACAGATAGGTTTTAAAGGGACTGATTCATGATTTCCCCATAATATTTTGCTTTTCACTTTTAATGATTAAAATTTACTGCTGTCTAATGTGTTTAAAAGGTTCAAAAAAGTACGGCGATACATGATGACGGAAGTTCATTATAGAGAGTTTATCATTTGTTATTTATTGTTTACAAAGTTTTGAAAATGTATGGTTATCAATCTAACTTTATGATATATATCACATTTTTAAAAGTATTCTTTATGGAAAATGAGCCTTTTAAAAGTTGAATTTGTGTCTGTGCAAAATTAGGATGCTTTAAATTGTAAAATTAACATTTCACTAGTTTCTTTGTAAGCATAAATAAGGTTCGAGTCTGTTTTACATAACACAGAGTTAAGGCTAAGATCTTGTCCTTATCCTTCCATTAAGAAGGTCCAAGTTTTGGTTGTCAGCTTTCGATGAGCTGTATTTTTAGTGTTTAACATCAAATATATTTTAAATTGTTTATTAAACTACATGTATCTAAAGCGCAGTAACTCTTTCTATTCGTAGACTTGCGAGATGTTCTCAAATCGGCAAACGGGAATCCAAATGTTGTACACACACCGAGCATTCCCTAACATGCGGGGTGTCGGCTATATTGTGACCGGGGTGTACATGTAGGTTACCGAAGCGGCAATGCAGATGGTGGAAGTTCGTTTTTGCATCATACATGTATCTCAATTTATGGATGTATGTTGCAGGAAAGCATATGGTTACGGAAGACAGCACTAATTCAGGAATATATGGAAACAAATATATTCACTGTACACTTTCTAGTTTTAACAAACACCTCAACACAATTCCGACGATCGGGGAAGGTTTGGCACTACCGCGTGTCTATGAGCAAATATCAGGGCAACGAACTGTTTTATCGTCACTGTTATATGACCAATAATTACAGTACATGTTATTTGTATGAGTTTATGCATGCACTGTCAGTGAACAAAACCAATCGTATTGAAAGACATCGACAAATAAATTAATGTTTTGCACAGAGTGGAAACCCATTGGTTTCCATGTACATTTATATATTTTAAATGAATATGTGCATTTTTTAAAAAGCTTTTTACTTTGTAATGTACATTCATACCATACCCTATTGTAAAGCGCCTTAAGGTAATTGTTAACACATAAGGCGCTCTATAAATGGTTTTATTATTATTATCATTACTGCGTTTAGTATTTTGTAAATACATGTATATCATGAAAGTTAACAAGACCAGACTTAACTGCGCTGTACGATGTATGGAGAACTTGGAATAATTCTTTTGTCTTATTTTGATGACAGAAATTTAGGTTTCGCGCCTCGTGTTATACATGTAACTGGTCCCCACGTGTTATACATATAACTGGTCCCTACGTGTTATACATGTAACTGGTCCCCACGTGTTATACATGTAACTGGTCCCCACCTTTTCCCAGTTTGCTATTCGTGCTTCTTTGCACGTGATGTATATTTTGATAAAGTGTAAGTTCGGTCTATTGTAGTACTCTGTCTGGCTCCTGTTTATATTTAATGCGGTACAACTGTATTATAAAGCTTTATGGTATAAATGGTGCGCTTACAGTTGAACATTAATTCTCTCATTTATACTTGAAACTGGTCTTCATTTCAACTAGTGTGTTTATTTTTTCAAAGTTATTTGTTTTTTGGTTTATACAGTTTTCAATCTGATTAAAATAATATCTTTGATCCGTTCTGTTATTGTTATGTCGCTACACAGATTGTACAGCTTTAATTCATCAAGCTAAGATAAACAATATCATTCTACACATATTGAGTGTTGTGTTATGGGACTTACACTCTGATATATGGTCTAGAAAAGATGACGCACAAAATCAAGGTAAGACGGATAAAATATGCCATACTTTATATGCATGTACAATTACATGCCAACTTGATATTGGTCGAAGGTTATAATAAAGATGTTTTAAACAGAAGTAGTTGTATTAATTACATGTACTGGAATCATCAAATTGTTCATAGAAATGTGTATTTACCGAAAACGTAAAATGAAGTGTCGAGGAATAATTTGTAGTGGACTATAAAGCACAAAGACAGTCTACAGAATCGAATATTGCAGACTTTATAACATTGACTGATCAGAGTGATTTTGTAGTTTGATGATTTTTGATGATAGATTCCCAAAGATAAAAAAAATATTTTCCTGAGGTTTACGTGATCTGAAAGTCTCTGTTAGTTTTGCAAAATCGCTGCAACCTTTGTACGACCTTGACAATGTATCATATAATGAAGAAATAAATTTCATTTTTCATATATGAGGGCATAAACTGCGATGCTGTGTGCCAGCATACTTCATGAAACGCGTTGAAAAATATGCCGACGTGAAGTGCTCATGTATTTTGAAAAATGAAATTTACTTCTTATATTTGCATTAATTCTACTTTCATTTCTGTCCGACTTCCAGGCCTTTAAAATAGACGTGCTCTATTTATCAAGATTTATACTGCACCGCATTCAAACATGCAATCTTTTCTAAGAAAATTGTGTTCCTTTATAAGAAATATTAATAAACTATGATCCCCGACCCAATGACTACTCGAATCTAGAATTGCATATGTTGCCAATCTCCATACCCACGCATGCCTTAAAACAGTTGGTGATATATTACCATCACTTTTATATAAAATATATGTACTAAATCTTTGTATACAATTGTGTAATTGTGATGAGAAATAAATTCAGTTCAAAAGGCAAAAGCATTGGAAATGTAAATATTTAAAAATATATTAAAGTGCCATTCATTAGGAGTTTCGTTGTTTGATTTTTTCTTGTACTATCAAGTCTCGTGTTAGGCCTATAGTGAAATAATAGTTTTGTACTATCAAGTCTCGTGTCAGGCCTATAGTGAAATAATAGTTTTGAAAAAAAAGTATTTAGTTTCATAAGTTCTAATTTACGTATGTACTTGTTTATATAATACCCCCCCCCCCCTTAAACAAATCTTAAATCTAGTAATACTGTTACTCTTCAGGATGTAATAAAGTTCTGTTTTGTGCATCCGAGTCATCCATCTTATACGACAAAAAGGGGAGCTGACAACCCAATTATTATCATAATTGCATTAGCTGGTATCTTCCATACAAAATGCCTTTTAAATTTTCCGTTGTGAATTAGAAACTTATTAATTGATATCCCTGCACATGCTGCGCACGTGACTCTCTGGATTTTGCGGAAAACCTGGCGCTGGTAGACCCCGGTCTTCACAGTGGGATGTTGCCGATTTCTAAACTGAAAACGTTAATCCATGTTTCCCAAATAAACTTCAGACCACAAGCCTGCACACCAATTCCTATTAATGAGTTATTAGGGTTGAAAAGAAACTAGGCATTAAACCAATTATTCTACGGAAGAAAGGAATTTCTAATTAAAAAACATAAAAGAAATTAAGGAAACCCAATTTTGCACCGATAGAAAAGAAATATCTGCAAGAATAAACGGTGTTGCGTTAAAGTTTGAAAATTCATATAATTCAAAACTTACTACAATTAAATCTTATAAAGTAAGAGTACTCAGCAAATATAATAATTTATATATACTGGTATTATAAAGATCACGTGTTTCATACCAATATTTTAGACCCTTCTTTACGTATTGATATTGACCATGATTATTTGTTTACTATAGTACCTGATTAAGATATAGGGCTCACGGCGGGTGTGACCGATCAACGGGGGATGCTTACATTTGTACTACTCCTAGGCACCTGATACCACCTTTGATATGTCCAGGAGTCCGTGTTCGCCCTACTCTTATCCTTTACAGGATTTATAAGATTGATCACGGTTCGTTATCGTCACTTTTTCATTTAGGAAATTACATACTATATATTATAAATGTAATGAATATACTTTGATTTGATCTTTTCCTTAGATTCAATAATGCTTTGAATTATTTAGATACTACTCTTGGTATCAGAAAGTCAATTTGATCGTTAATTAAGTACACCACGTGTATAATCTGTTTCCTCTCGTATCCCGGCTGTGTCGGTAATAGTGCTTTGCTTCCTATTAAATTTCCAGGTAATTTCTATTGAATAGTCACTTAAAAGTTCACAGATCAGTGAATGAATTTAGGGATAGAAACCCAAGGCATGTACCTCACAACAATATTGAAATTTACATGACACCTGAATGAACATTTTCAACCTGCAATCAGCTCTATATCGAGAATTAAATTCTTTATCCCTTTCAGATGAAAAAAATATGGAGATGGGTCTGTATGTTTTACGAGATCCGCAATTAAAGACCCCTTTAATAGAAATCCCAATCTGTTGTTTCTGGTTTATTTACACGAATGTATTCATAGCTAATATCCTTTTAAAAGTGTGATTCCGCTATACAAGGCTTGCTGACGATTTATTTCTTTTCCTGGATAATTCTCAGACCACAGAATGGAGTTTTGCAATTAGATTTTCTATTCTGGCAACATGGACCGTGAAAGAATAATGTGCAAAATCTGCAAGTGCGAAATTCGATGACATTAGATTAACTCTCCATATAAAGCCATTATGATCTGGAGATGATTTCAGTGATCTGTACGTTGTTCTGATGTCTCTGGTCTTTACGAAATCTCGTCACTTGAAGAGATGCGGATGCCCGGTTTCCCGCCAATAAAACCAGAAGCAGACGATCCCGCACTCTACGGTTCTAAGCAATTAGCTTTTAATTGAAAATGGTCACGACAGATAAAATTGCATTAAATATAACAAATCTATTAATTGAAATCACATAACTGAGGCAGCAATCACTTGAGAATACTGCTAATCTATTATAATACAAATGGATCGATCCCCCTGGCAGATCTGATTGTGAAGAGGAGGGATGATGACGACACGTGGACGTACGTACTGTCAAGCGTAAGTAAATGTCTGTGGCTTAACAACAACTAAATACACGGCTGCCAGGCGACAAAGCAACATACATGTAGGGATTATTTGGCACAAAGACACATTTTTTTTTTCAAAGAAGAAAAAAAAAATCTCAATCGAGGATCCAGCAAATATAAACATGTACACACCGGCAATTCACGTAATTTAGAAGAATACAGTACCTGTATCCTGTCCTCTGGTAAACTCGTCTTTAGAGCTAGCACCTCACGTGCATAAACATCGGGGTAATGAGCGTCTTTGAATGCTTTCTCTAATTCTTCTAGCTGGTAACTTGTGAATATTGTTCTACAAAAAAAAAAAAAAAACCTGATGGTAAGCTTCATTGCCTTCTTTAGAGGTATTACTACATCATGTTGAAATTATGAGTTTATGATAAAACAAATGTAGCATCAAACAAAACAATAGTACTATAAAATACCGTGTGGATATCTTAATTTGCAGAAATTATCAACAAATCTGATTGATGCAATAAACCATAAGTTTTTGTCCTCCAATACTAGTAGATGGTCATGTTCTTTATTCTGCTTGGGGTGATGCATAATATAGCATGATCCGTCTCTAGGGAACATTTATGAACATTTTGCATATTGATTGTCCTCCAAATGACAAATTAGCCGCTATTAGTCTGCCCCGTTCCTTGCACCATGGTTGAACTAATGTTGCGTTTGCAATGTTTTTTTCTATGTCGTGTTATTTTTTCCATTTCATTGTATCGTCACCAGCTTACCGGCCTAATCTCCGCGATAGATCTATTCTCCCTGCAATTTATTAATTGCCTGATGACATTAAAATTTATGCCTAATAGGCTAATACTCTTCTGTAAAATTGTATAGCGATGCGGAAAATGCTAATAAAATCGTCGATATTAATTATACCGTCTTCCAGGAACAGGCGCGAGCTCCTCTGTGATCGCATGCTCTTCCTCACGCGAACCTCTGTCCATTATCTAATTCTGAAAATGATCAAGGGCTTGAAAGGACAGTTTATTCAAGCCAGTATTTTATTTCCTCTCTCTCTCGTCAATATTGTTTTCAACTTATTATGATGTCATTTTCTTATTGAGGATAAGCCTTTTTTTTTTTTAGAAGATTTACGCTGTGCATTGTATGAAACACACGTTGCTGTTGCAATAAACACGTAGGTTGTATTCCCTTAGAAGGTACACAGTCCATAAAATTATGTAGCTTACCTATGTCGCCGTTTCTTCTTCTTCTTTTTCCCAACAACATGGGGTTCTGTACTTTCGTAGCCCCCCTTTTCACTGCTGGACTGTTCGGAAACTTAGAATGAGAAACAAAACAAAAAACTTCAATTTTGTATATCCTTGAATTATTTGCATTTCAGTACGTGTAATGATGTATTTTGAAAAATGTTTGTCATAAATCAATTTAGTATATTTATATCGCCAATGCTTTTGACTGATGTCTCTTCAAATTGTATTGATAACCATTTCTTCATGAATGCATTGCAGTTATAAACGATGCGTGTATGAATACATGTACATATAAATACATTACGTCTATTTCAAAGTCTGGGGGTTTCGATAGAAATGAAAGTAGAATGTAATTATAAGAAATGAACCTTTATTTTTGAAAATGCATGAGGGTATGAACTGCTGACGCGCTTCCCGAAGTAGGCCGTCGTGAAGCGTTGCAGTTCATAACCCTCATGTATTTTCAAAAATGAAATTTATTTCTTAATTATATGAAATGGCCTTTGGTTTTTACCTAGAATATCACCAATTCAAATATGTGATAACCTAATTCGAAGACTTACTGAATTCTATTTATCATGATGATATTGGAATATTTAAATACTACATTTAAAACGACACCTAACAGAATCTTGGGTCATGCCAGGAAAAGGTAGGCAAGGTTAATCGTGGTTGCAAACAAATCATGTAAAACAAGTAAAATAAGTAAGGATTACAGGCATCGATAAATCACGTGTAATGTGAATATATACATCTGTGTATTTCCTTGTTGTTTAGGCATTTTTAGCCCTGTTCAAAACTATCATTTCATACCATATATAGATAAGCTGATAGAGGTATGTTCATCTGATTTGAATACGGGGTATCTTAAACATTCAAAACTTCAAAACAGAAACGATAATCATTTTCTGCATGTATGTGATTAATCCGATTTCTACTTGTAATTGAATTACATTCAGACCTTGCATTTTGTAGTATTTCTTTCACAATTTCCATGTCGCATAGTAATACGACATGCGTAATTGTAAAAATAAAATATTACTGCGTTTCAAGGTTTTTTCAGAAACACTCCCTTCTTACATTCATGAAAAGTTTTCCCGTATTCTATATTTGAAATAACAATTACGATTCGATTTGTACAATCAACTGTTGTTACATGTAAAATTTATGTTATGATCGTGAAAGAAATTTGAATTTCAAGAGTGAAGAAAAGGACTATATTTTGTATAAGTTTAATTTGACCCCCCCAAACACCGCAAAAATTTAAATGAACTCTTTAAGGTTTACTATAGATTATAGTTTCAAACTTAAAAATCTTATCTTAGAAAACCCTGGAAATTTACACCATCTCTTGTAATGAAACATTTAATCCTCTATTGTAGCTTTGTGACCAGGAACATTTAACTCTGTTTGCCATCTCTCTCTCTCTCTCTCTCTCTCTCTCTCTCTCTCTCTCTCATATATATATATATATATATATATATATATATATATATATAACAAGAAGATATATACTAGTACATATATCTACAAATAACGTGCCTTTAAAAGACTTTTAAAAGATACAATTTTTTTTAAATATTATATGAATCTTATTCACAAGTCGCTATATATTAGATTTTGCAACAAAGTAGCGATAATATAAACTGTTTCATTGAAGTTTCAAAAATCCGGAAAGAGTCTAACATTTTTAGGATGTCTTCGGTTTACTACCACTCTTCTAAAACTAGTATATGGTGTATATTAGAAAATTGTACACAAATACTTAAAAATAAATACTTCTTCAAACATTTGAAAAGTCAATTTTGGAGGTCCGATTAGGTCCAATCCATAGGTATTTTAAGTTTCGAAGCAATTATCTTATCAAACATACACGTTTTAAATTTGAACCGAGTATCTATCTTTTCTGGGGACAATGCTATGATTTAAAACAGAATTTAATCCCTATTACTTTTAATGAGGTTCTTAAGAATCATTAACATCTGTTTCATTTTACCAACACCATTCGATCAGCGTATAGTATATAATCGCTCAGAGATTAGAAAGTAGAATATGTTTCATACGTTTTTCTTCATCTTATTAGAGAAAAATCATATAAGAATGAATAAATACAGATTTAGAATTACACAATCCGAAACTTTTCCATAAAATGTTATTTTTATTATTCTTGGATTAATGGCTTCAATTATTAAAGAGTTGCATTATGAACACATAATATTCCGCAAGTATTAATGATTTAAAACTTATCCACTAGAACTATGTCTTGAAATGGTATATAGTAATTATTACCCGCTAATGATGACGATCAGCAATATCGTTATCGGCTCGATACGGAAGACACAGGAGTCCCGGGTAAATATACTATTTAATCATCACACACGTAGATATCGGTTATATGAAAGAATACGACATAAAATAACAGAAAAACATTCCCGTGAGACCTGCCTAGGGCTGTATTTGAAGGCCGAACAATATTACATTGGCATTTATCCATATTAGCAAATTAAACTTGGGATGAGATTGTCAATAGGAAGAAATTTACAGGTGAATGAGTAATTAACAAAGTAAATCAGTATGGTGTATGGAAATTGATGGGACATATTATGTTTATTAGTACAGAAAAGTGCGCGGATGTGCTGTCTAATTGGAATAAAAGTCAAACAATTCAAGACTTTCTTGTTGGTAATTAGTTAAGGTCGAGTCAAAGATAAGAAAGTGGGCATTGACTTGTTTACTTTATGTACCAAAATACAGAATTGTGGGTGTCCAGTGTTACTTGTTTATTTGTTAATGCATTAAGTTGGAATATTGGCAGGCAACCATTCGCCGATTAGCAGTAGGGTAGCGCCATCTATTTACACTATAGCGAATTAGAACAATATTCCTTAAGCTTTTTATTTCATTCATGTCTCACTTGCACACTAAACGAATTGTTGAAAATTCCTTATAGCATTGCTTTCATACGTTTCATTTAGGCCCTCTAGTTTGTCCTTTCTTAAAAGTTAGATAACTCGCACCTATCACTACAGTGTAAAATGGACTTAAAATTCCTTTACATTAAATTATCCTTGGAAGTTTATTGTACAATATATAACGAAAGAAGAAAAGATATACACAGAATGATAATTTGTTATTGAAAAAAAATTACTCGGGCTTTTGCAGAGCAAATCAACGAAATCGGAAGCTGCGCTAAAACCCATTATTTTTATAATGGGATAAGAATACTAGATACATATTTAGGTATAAATCTTATGAAATGTAGCTTTGAAAACGTAGCAAGTATGCTCAAAAACGGTTATACAGCAAACTATAACCAGTTTGCGTCGACCTAAATATGCGAAGTTACATATAAATATCATTCAACTTATTATTGGAAAACTAATAATCAAAAAACGATGGATGCAATATAAACGATTAAATTTTAATATTGCATTTGACATTGATATTTTCGCTATGTCGTTTCCCTTTAAACAAGTGTTTCACCGAAATAAACCCAATCTTCCTACATTTTTAATGATGAATAAAAGCAAACAGAAAAAAATCGGTAGTTACCGTAAAATGTCGCCAATAAAGCGCTATAAAATACAACTCACCTTCTTTGATACCACTCTTTGTGACTGGTGATGTCAGATTAAGGACGGAGTGAGCAGTGCTCGTGAGCGCGCTCAGAAACGAAGATCGCCAGGAGGAGTAAGGGGGAAGATGAGGATTTGTGTCTTTCAACCCCGACCCCCGAGATGTCTCTAACGAGGGTGACAGGTAAGGACTGATCATGGCTTCAGACACCCGCATCCTCTCACTATCGTCATTTCCTAGGCCTAAAAGTTCCTGGATGGCGAAAGGAGATCTCTGCGGTAACATTCTGTCCCGACTTCCCGTTCCGATAGAATTTGGCGGGAAAGCGTGTGCTGGAAGTCCGAGTGAAGTCGACATTCCAAGAGCCGCGACGTAAGTCGGATTATGAGCAAAGTTCATCATTTTTATATCGTATACAAGAATTGCAGTAGGTTCTTAAAGAAATAGATATCTCGTTTTCAATAAACAATCAAAATTACTTCAACTTCATTCGAGAAACTTTTCGAAACAGTCAATGCGACGATTTGTTGATTAACACGTCAGATTGCAATGTTTTGAAATCTTTATACAACGAGCATTTGATTATATTAATTTGTGTTACCAGTGAACGGGGATCGAACATATCCGCCCATTGTATCGGCAAATGGATAGAAATATCTGCCAATCAAGTATTGGTATTCAATTGTTAGAAAATCCGAGAACTTGACTGGTTAAAGAACGGTCCATCGCCGCCTTACTCGCGCTAATGGACAACAATGATCTAACTCTCGATTTCTTCGTTTTCTTTAATCCGGTATTCTTACTTTTCAGGTGGATTTTTTATATCCTAATATCATATATGAATTTTACTTCTTAGCTCTTTCGTGTTTTTGTTTCAACTCTGAAGTACATGCATGTCTATTGTATTATGACCATTTTGACATACATTTATGTTGCATATATAAGTATGCGTATGATTTCCATTTAATCGGGAAGAAATAGGGAAAGAAAATCATTTTATAATTACTCTTTATAACGAACACAATTTTACTGGAAAGAAAAATGAATTGAATAATTAAGCAGAATTAGATACAGGTATTTTGTAGTTTTCTGTATTCTAATGATACCGTCGTTCTCTTTGCGTCTGGTTTGAGAGTGAAGTCATTAATAGCGAAGAGATGCTGGGATTGGGAGAAGACTATTGGTAATCTGTTCATTAAACTCATATCAAAGTACTTTTAATTGACTCAATTTGGCTCGGTACTGCTTCTTTCATCTTTGTCTTTTATAGAAAACACACGTCGCCTTAATGCTAGTTCCAGAAATACTCCCTAATTGACATTTCTCTGGAGCAGAGACGAAGGAGACAATACCGTATTTTGGAAATTAACCAAAATTGACTTGCTTTCTGGTTCGTTTTTCTATAATGCCGCCAATTCTACAACAAGAGGAAAACATTTGTTTAAGAATAAAATAGGGGCATGTAAGCATTAAAATTAGTTGGTTATGAAGAAAAACGATTACACGACCCAATGCCTTACCCGGAATAATGACATCAGATTCCGTTTGATGTATTTAAGGGACAGGTGACTTGTGCGACTTGAATTACACCCGCTGTTTCGTGCAACGTCGCGTGCATATATCCTCCGCCCCTCCCAATTGTTGGGGCACTTCCCCGCGGGTGAATATGCCGCTATTTCTTCTGCCATTTACGCTGGTTGATTCGATCTGATAATTTGGCACTAATTATTCAAGTATCAGCAGTCGATATAGGAAAATGTCCTGGTGTAAAAAAACCGCGGGTCCTGTGCTCCGCCATGTAATTAGTAGTCACTCACCCCCGTATTTACGTTGTCGACAAGAAAAAAAAAATACCCAATGCAATACAAGACTATATGAAACCATTCTTCACTTCTGACTGCAATAGCTTTACAGTTTAACAGATTCTAATGAGCGAGAATATGATTTTCGTTTCAATAAACATAGAAAATTAAAACCACTACTGAAAAAGAAAAGATACCTGTCTTCCATTATCACAATGATTAAACAAAACAAACTCCGACGCTTTTACGAACAACTGTAACACACTATACAGGAAAAATTACGTATGCGTCGAATATCTAGATTATTCAAACGGTGATCAGGTAGAAGGCGTGTATGTTCAAATCATAAACAAAATGTCAAGGGAAACAAAGAAAAAGAGAAGCCGAGTCTTTTGCAATTCTTGGTATGCACAAGTTTCTTTTTATTTTGAACGTTCTTGAAATTTCTTGAAACAATATTTGTGCAATGTTTGAAATTATATTTTTTATTCAGATATTTTTGTGCACTAATAAAGATAATGGAGACTGGAGCAAATTTAGGTTAATGGAGATTTTAGTAGTTTTGTGATCTAATGAAAAGAAGTGCTTTTTATTTTTTATATTTCTTTAAGCAAATGAATTAATTTCTAAGATTTTTCAAGTTGAACGAGCTGTGGTATGAACAAAGGATATGATTGGTATTGTTATATTTTATAGAAATACAAGAGGACTGATAACTTAATATCATTTCTTGTCTAGAAAATTGAAATAGGAAATCATGCCAAAGGAACATTCACGTGAAATATACAGTAACAGCATAAGGAGTATTACATCACATACATTTCTTAACAACATTTTCAAACCAATTTTAAGAGGAAATAATATATTTTTAAAAATAGTAATGGGTTTTTTTATGGATGAGAAAGTAGGAGAGAGCTAATCACCAGAAAATGATGGATTAGATCTTGGAAAAGTTTCTACAAAATCGTAAGATGTTTTCCATCTGTAACAAGTATATTATATGTTACTGTTTGCTAAGACTCAGAGAAACTCCTGGTCAATACTAGATATAAATGTTTCTGTCGACTAGTCAACCCACATCTACGACGAATTATGACAATTTTCCCATGAATTAGTTCACTTATATATGTGTATAATATTATTTAGCGATTAATATTTTCGAAATATTTTCTACAAAAGGCTGTGAGGTATTGACCTAGACATAAATTTATACATCAAATGAAACACTTCACTTTTTTCAAAATTCGGTAGAACTACACGTAGGTGGTAGATACAGCATTCTATTTCATTATGATAGAAGAGTAATTAAATTACGGATATGTCTTTGTATATCCAAACCTTGTCAAGTGGTGACACTTCTGAAAACGCAGTGCTTGAAAATTGCAATCGATGCCGTGATCCCTTGCGATGTGTGTTCGTTTAGACTGGAAACGATAAGCAACTTTAACGTTGAATCTATAATTAATACATATATTATCAATCTACCAAAATATTTCCCATTCCGTTCAGACCGCCGCGGTGGTCTAGAGCTAGAGCGTTCGCCCTGCATGCGGGAGGTCGGGGTTCGAATCCCGGCCGCGACAGACCTAAATCGTTAAAACAGGTAGTGACAATTCCTTCGCCAAACGCTCGGCATCAGGTGTGAATGTCACGGGTCCTCGGAGGTGACCTTAAAAACGGATGCCCCGTGTCACAGTAGGTCATGTGACACGCTAAAGAACCCTCATTGCTCAATGGCCGTAAGCGTCGAGCGTATGCCTAAATTTGAAGCCCTTCACCGGTCTTGGTGACGTCTCCAAATGAGTGAAAAATTCTCGAGAGGGACGTTAAACAAGATAAAATCAATCAAACCTATTTCGTTCAGCAAATTTGGAATTAGAGTATCAAAAACATTTAAGATATAAAATGTGCATGAACATTGCTTATGGAACGATGGGATACATGTACATGTATGCATAAACAAGGTACATGTATATGATATGATTCATTTTTCCAAATTAGGACCCTCTTGGGCATACAGCATACATTTCAATGTACATGTATATATATAGGTCCCATGCAGATACACAGGAATTATAAGCCCCATAAACAGTGCGTGACAGCTTTTTCTCAAACTGGATTTCTGAGTTTTATTTTTGAGTGTCTCTTAAATTTTTAAAATTTCAGAAACTCAAGTTTGAGGGGTGGGGGTGCTAACGACCACCTGTTATGGGGCCTGTTTCTCCCATTACACATTTACAATGGGTTTTATTACTTTGTTTTGTACACGTCTTTTTTCCAGGCTAATCAGCGGATGTAAACTTTTATTGAAATATACATTTACATGCAAAATACACAAGTGATATCAATGATCTGTCGAAATGCAATATACAAGAGAAAAGTTCGAAGATCAATAAATTGAAAAAGCAACCAACTAGAATCGTTCCCGTTGTGTCATAACATATTCGTACAACCAAAACAAGAACAACTATGCCGGTGTGATGGAGCAAAGTTAAGAATGGGAGAAGGTTTAATTTATTAATACACACAGAGAGAAAAAACAACAACAAGCGAAACGAGTTGAAACTTTATTACAGCAAGGAGTTTTGGGATGCCAATCACAACACATCTGGGCAACCCCATACAAATGCAACATCAATCAACAAACAAAATGCAACATCAATCAACAAACAAAATGCAACATCAATCAACACACAAAATGCAACATTAATCAACAAGTTCAAATAAAAAATCAAATTTAACCACTCCGGGTTAACAGCGGATTTACTACTTGATTAGAGTATGTTGAATCAATCCAATGTTTAGCTCATTTACGCTAAGGAGTTATGATCAAAGTATTCATGTTGACAACAGCCACAGTTTCACAAAATCCAGTCACACTGGACAAATGGCATAACACAAAAAGATATTTTTCAAATTATTTCTTTCATTGCTCAAGATGAGGGCAGCATAAGAAAGAAGGCCGATCCCGATGCGATTAACATATCTACTTAGGGACCCCAATATCCCTAACCCGATTTTCATTGAACGTATATCTCGTGAAATAAAAGCACCTATTTCATATAAAAATAGATGCTACTATATCAATATAGCAATACTCGACAGACAAGTCAACTCTTCACACTTATAACTCAATGTGCCAGAGAAATTCAGGTCCCAGGAAGAAACATACCGGACTAATTAGAATCTGTATATCGTGTTGAACTCGTATAGTAATCAAACAGTTCAAACTACATATAACATATTTTGTAAGATTATATCATCACATTCCTTGATCACAAATTTTGAGTTTTCAATTTCACAATCCATAAGAATCCTACAGCTGAATGGAATTTTCACTTAAGTTTTTAGTTTATTTCGTAATTCCCGGAACAGAAATATGAATTTTGAATAATAGATGAAATGGAATGAAAATTGAGGGGGTGGAGGTTGTCTGTGTAATGTGCAATACAGGAAAATATTTTGTATATACGCGTATCAACAGAGAGGCATTTTGATACCGATTAAAAAAAAAAACAACAAACAAACGATGTTTTTACACTGCCTATAAGTTTGTATTCTCGTATAAAGGAGAAATAAAAGATGTCTCTATCGGCAGAAATGACGAATCGTCAACATTTTTTATATTCAGTTGTCATCAATTAGCAACTATGGAAAGCTGTAACATACAAAGCACTACTAGACAATGTAGTGTGTTTTAATGGAAATACTAAATAATATTCATTTTGTCTATCTTGTAATTTGGGCATACAAAGGAAAAATGGAAAGCATTTTCAAAATGGTAAACATAATTTCTATGTTTCAGAGACAATAATTATTCGTTTATATCAAAGGGTACGCGGGGGCGGGTTTTGTTTAGCTCGTATTTTGTGCGATATTTAAAGATAATATAGATCAAAGAAAAATTCAAGAGAAAAATTAAAGTGATAGAGGGCATGACTTATGCCATTTTGTGCAAATCTCCACAAATATTTATGAAAAGCAACTGAACGATAATGTTCTCGTGTCCTCAAAATTCATGTCTCTAGATTAAACATTTTCTCGATAATATCTAAATTAACGCAATCATACAATAACTTCTATACACAATACACATCTCAGAGCAAATAGTTTTGGTGGAATTTCTGCACTATTTCACATCGAGTGTAGGCCTGGCGTATTACTGCGCTTCGTGTTTGATAATTTCGTTCCTCCATATTTTGGTACATACATGGTAATCACACAGAATGGATAGACGAGGGCGAGTGATCAATGCTACATGGCGCACTTTCGTCAATTACAGAATTAAATACATTTTCTATTAAGTTATCGCCAATATGTACATTGGTTCGGTAAACAAAGAGTACTGACAATTAACAATCACCGCCGAATGTTCTCTGATTACTTCCGCACGCATATTCTTGATTAACTTCATTTTCCCCCGAAATTCTACAGGAAATCCTACATTTTGCCTTAAAAGATAACTTGACCCTCCGAAGATTAAGAAGCAATCGGCTTATAGGCTGAATAAAAAAACTTCCCATGCTGTCGTAAATTC